>NW_021703784.1:14626929-14662954 GCF_005190385.1 Monodon monoceros | reverse complement strand
ACACACACACACACACACACACACACACACACACACACACACACAAGAATGGATGATGGGACTTGTGGAGGGCAGGGAAACGGGCAGAGAGAGGAGAGAGACCTCTACGAAAATCAAAATGACGATTAATAATAAGTACTAATCACCACAAGAAGAATGGTAAGCACAGAGATGGCAAAGGAACTCAAAAGCCTATTCTGATATTTAAATGTAGACAGGCACCTCTTACGTTTATTCGCGCCTGATATTCAGCACTGCCCACCGAGTTCCGTGCCGTGCACCGGTACACGCCCCCGTCGCGGATCTGGGGCCCCGTGACATTCATGTGGCTGATGGTGGTGCCGTCGGACATGGTGTACTGGCTGGTGCGGTGGCTTCCGTCCCGCATGATGGGCTCGTCGTCCAGGGCCCAGGTGACGGTAGGGGGCGGGGCGCCCTTGGCTGCGCACATCAGTGAGAACTGCTCCCCGGGGTTGACCACCTTCTCGCTGAAGGACGAGACGATGCGGGGCGTGCCGTCTGCAGGGAGCGAGGAGCCCCCTTAAGGGTCACCGAATCACAGAGAGACCATCCCCCCAGGCCACCCCACCTCGTCATGGGGAGGAGGCAACGCAGAGGACATAACAATGGTAAAGCACTTCCGCGTACTTCCAAGATTCACGTACCATCCGCAAAACCCTGTTTAGTGCACGTGAATGAAGACTCCTGGATTTGAATCCTCCCTCAACTACCTGTTAGCTCTGTGTCTTTGGGCAAGTTACTTAACCTCTCTGAGTCTTTCCATCTCCCCTCTGTGGAGGATGGAGATAATGGGGATAACGTTTATATCCTCCTGGATATATGTCCTCCTGGTACTGATGACGTGAGGAGTAAATGAACTAATGCATTAAAGATGCTTACACAGCACTTTGTAAGTGCTTAATAAATGTTAGCTCCTCTCAACTTTTCCTTTTCTGCCTCTTTCTCCTCCCTTTTTAAATAAAGCCATAGAGGCTCAGAGGTTAGCTATGTGTGGAACCAGGACCTGAATGGTCCAATTCCAGCTCTGATTCGAGTGGGAGGGGTGCTGGTGCTGTAGCTCTGTTAGCAAAAGTCTGAAGCTTGAGCCTTAAAATGAAAGCTGCCCGGGGCAGTGGTGGTGATGGGGTCTCTTTTGGGGCTTAAGTCTTGGTTAATGGAATAACCTTGGACAACACAAGTAAACCCCCGGGGCCCCACTTCCTCCATGGATCATGGGGGATGTAATCATTAACCCTGGCCATCCTTCCACACAGGATTGCTGTAAAGGATTAAACTAGGTGCTAAATCCTTGAAAAAGTCAAACACCAAAACAAACATACAAAAAAAAAGCAAGGCAAATGTAACATGGCACTCTACATCCCACCCACATTTCACACCAAAATGCTGACGTTAACTCAGGCTGCCGGCCCCTGGCCCCATTTCTGAGGGAGACCCTTATTTCCAACCTGGGGAGAGCCTGGTGCCTGGTGGAGCCTGGTACTGCCTGGCGTGGCCACTGCCTTTGGTCTCTCCTCTGCCTCTCCCCCCAGCCCTCCCTCTCTGGCTGCCCCTCCCTTCCAGCTCACTGCCCCTCTCACCAGCCTCATTCTCCACATCCCAGCTCTGAACTGACGGGTACCAGCTGTCCTGTAAGATCCACCAATGGCATAGGGGTAGCCCTCAGAGAGAAAATGCACTGGGTGGGAGTAGTCTGCTCCTGGGTGGGGAGTAGTTCAGACAGGAGGTCCCCTGAGATGAAAGACACCCATTTCACACTAGGTTGCACCCAGCTGATGTGTTTCCTCATTGGGAAGAGAGACCAGGGATGGGGCAGGACGAGAGGAGGCAGGGGCTGAGGAAGGCAGTTTGCTGGGCACTGGGCGAAGGATGAGGGCTTAGTTTCGATGGATGCCCAGCTCTCATGCCCCACTTGCCAAGGAATGAGGACCCCTGGGCTGTAACAGTGAGACAGATACCCGTGGGGTTTGCCTAGGTTTGGTGTTTTTGTTATCACAGTGAAAAATCCTTGGAAGGAACAGGATTATGGGAGCAACAAAGGAGCTGGGGAACCACTAAGTTTGTTGGTAAGGATAGGGCCTCTGCTAACTCCCCCTGCATCTTTGTGCAAATATGAAAAAGGTGCCTCCTCTGCATGGTCACAGCCCAGTGTGGGTGCATGGCTTGGTAAGTGGAGTGCAAGCTGGATTTCAATCCTCACCCTCTTAGTTGAGCACCTTGTAGAGTGAACGACCCGAACAACCATACACAGAGGTGCTGGGTGCGGAACCTTGCGGGGGTGGTAGCTTTAAAAGGAGAGAGAAGCAGGTAGAAAGCCAGGTCCATGGTAAGAAACAGGGCCTGCTGTGAAGAGACCTAGGCAGGGAGAGGATTCAAAAATCCAGAGGTTCCCAGCACCCTTCCAGAGCCTCTGGGAGACCGAGAGTCTTTGAGACCCTACTGAAGGCCCTTCTAATAGTGAAGTTCTAGTAATTTTGAAGGGCAGAGTCAACAGAGTATGCGGTTAAGAGCCCTGAGTTCAAACCCCAGCCCTCTTCCTTAGCAGGGCCGTGTGACCTTGGGCAAGTGACCGAAGCCTCAATTTCCTCAGCTGCCAAATGGTTATTATAAAATAAAAAAAAAAGTGTCTCCACACAGGGCCCTCGGGAGGGTTAAACAAGACAGTGCATCTGCCTGGAGTGCTGTGAGCGCTGGATGAATGCCTCCTGCCTCTGGCCCGGCTGTAGGAGCCCTGAACCCGCCCGTCTGCCCCGGCAGCCCCAGCTCACCCTCGAGCACAATGATGGCGAAGTCCTGGGCGGTCTGGGCTTTGCGGGTGGCGAAGCACTGGTAGGCCCCGGAGTGGCTCTTCTGGGCCGAGGTGATGAGCAGGGTCTCGTTGCTGAGCCCGCGGATGGAGATGGCCTCGTTGGGCAGCAGCAGCTCGGTGTTGCGGTACCAGCGAATGGTGAACTCCGGGGAGCCCGTCAGGGCGCAGGAGAGGATGACCGTGCTGCCAATGCCGGTCTTCAGCTTCTTTGGTGTCAGGGTCACATGAAGAGGGTCTGCGCCGGACCAGGCAGGGGAGAGGCGAGGGAAAACAGGGAGGAAAAGAAAAGAAAAAGGACTCACTGTGAGTGGAGTGTGGCTAGGGGTGGGCTGTGGTCACAAAAGGCCCCAGGAGTCAGGAGGCCCTGATTCTGTCTCCAAGACTCCTTGTAGCAGGGGAGACCAGGATGAGCGAATTCCTTTCTCTAGGCCTCAGTTTACTCATCTGTTGAATGGCAGGGTCAGGCCAGGAGGTGTCTCTACGTCTGTTATTCTGATGGCCTGTGCTTTCCTGATGTGGGCCCTTTGGCTGGGCGGGGCTGGGAAGCTCCCTTTGGCTCAGGAGGAGGGTGGGAGCTCGTCTGGTTCACTGTCCTCGCTGTCACCCACCCTAGAAACCAGGGAGGCACCCGTGGCCGAGCCACCTGTCTCCTGTACTTATACGGATAACCACTTGCTACCTTCTGCTGGTCTGGCTTCCTTTATATGCATCAGTTAATCCCCTGCCCTTCATCCTCACCACCCCTGTCCTGCAGCTCCTGGCCTGGGCCCGTGCAGCACTCTCTTCTCCCTGCCTCCCTTTTCCCTGTGTCCCGCCATCAGTTCTCCATGCTGCAGCCAGCCACCGCCCTGTTCAGAACTTCCACGGCGCCCAAAAACTCAGCGTGGAATTCAAGGCCTTCAAGGCCCTTGGGGACCTGGCACCCTTCTCAGCAATGCAGTGTCTAGACCAGCAGCCTGCCTGTGCTTCCTGCACACCCAGAGTCTCACCTAGAGCACCCTTTGCCCCCTCTACCTACTTCCTACTCATCCTTCCCATTGAACTCAGGTGTCATCTCTTCCAGGAAGCCTTCCTGGACACCACTCCCCTCCCAGGCTGGGTTAAAGATCTCTCTTCTGGGGCTCCCTGTGTGTAACTAACACAAGACTAAGGTCATGGTCTTCTAATCACCACTTTATTTCTATCTCTCCCTCTGGACTCTGAGCCACTTGAAAGCAGGGCGGTGTCCCTCATCTTTATATCACTACTGCTGTCTGAGTCATGTTGATTGCTTCACTGGCTGGCTGGCTGGTTACCACCCCCAAGCTGGCCTCTCTCCCTTCACCTCCATGGGCTTGGGGTTCTGTACAGAAGGCTTGGACCCCCAACGAGGGAGCTTGCAGGAGATGGGGGCACGGCAGGCCCGTCTGGTGGGGCACAGTCAAAGCACACACAAGTCTGCTCACACTGTGCTCTCCCTACTCACTCCCAGAGCCTCTGCCTGCTGTCCAGGAAATGTCAGTGCAACATGACGCAGGTGGCATCCTGCTCGTCCCAGTCACCAGCCAGGGCTCTCAGGGCCCGGCCAGCCAGCCGCTCTCTCCTCACTGCCCCTGCACGGGCTAGGATGTGCGGGAGGCTTTGGGGCAGAATGATGCGGAGTATGGAAAGCATTGCTTTCCTCTCCATGAACCTGGCAGAGAGGAGCTATCACAAGGATGGAAGACAGAGAAAAGCCAAGTCACTTCCCTTTGAACCTGGTTGTCCAGCCAAGCCCAGTGTGGGAGAGGGTGGGGAGCTGTCTCAGAGGAGAATGAGGTGTACCCTTCCACTCGGGGGCAGGGGCAGGCGGTGCGTGCACGCAGCTGTAGGCAGTTACTTACTGTGTGTCTGTGTGCGTGCTCTAGGATGACAGTGTGTTACGTGGAGGAATGTGTGTATCTGTGAGTGTATATGGGCACCATATATGTGTGCACGTGTGTATGGGGAGGTGGGCATGTGATCTTTCAACACATCTGCCTGTGTGTGTGTGTGTGTGTGTGTGTGTGTAAGTACCTGCCTGCCTGTCTGTCCTGAGGCAGGAGCTCTGAACACCAAATTACTCAGAGTTAGGTTTGCTACTTTTCCAAGGATTTGGGGGTATGTGGCCCTCCTGACCTGTTCCCTGAGACAGTGTGTGTGTATGAATGTGAGTTTGAGTGTGTGTGTGTGTGTGTGTGTATAGCAGGAGGGGTTGAAGGTAATTCTAGACCAAACAATTTTGGACAGTGCTTAGGTCAAGAGGGTACTAATCCTGGTCCTTCTACCTGCCTCCTCTGCGGTCCAGGGTTTGTCTATACAAGAGGACCGCCCCTTCCCCCCAAGCCTTCGGCACTGTAACCTAAGCATTTGTATTATGAACTGTTGCTCCCAGAGCATTTCTTGGGGCTGTTCCTGCTCTTCCAGCTTCACAGTGGATTCGCAGAGGGGGGGCTCCTCCCCACACTGCAGGTAAATGTGCTCCAACTGCCAAGACCCCCTTGACTATGGGGAGGACACTGGGCCCACATCTGGGCTGAGGGCGACAGGACAGCAGAAGGCCAGGAGGGGGTGGGCTCTGTGTGGTTCTCTGGTCCACCTGAGGGTCCGCAGACCTGCAGCTCTGTGCTCATGAGATAGGTGGTGAGCTGGGCGGAGAGCATCTTTGGTCAATCTTAACGGCAGAGCAGCCCTTTCTGCAGGATGGGGATGGGATCACCTCTGGACGGCCTCTTTCTGCCGCCCAGGCCGAATCCCTCACAAAGCCCTCGGGTGCAAAGTTCAAGGACTCAGGCTACTGCTGCCCCACAGGGGTGAGATCCCACAATCCTGGGTCTCCAGATCTCTAAATGTCAGCCCCGCTGCTGCCAACACGTTCCCTGCAGCCCCGAGAGCAGGGAACTCGAGGGAGGGATGGCGGGGGGAGGGGGGCAAAGGATGCCCCTGGGTCTCATAAATCCCCCTCCAGGGTTCTTTCCCTAGCTTCAGCCCCTCTGCCTTGACCTCTCTGCCCTTCCGGCAGCTCAGCAGCAGCAGGGGTCTGCGAAGATCTCCTGCTCTCCACACGTGCTCCCTGGACCCTGGGGCTCTGGGATGGGGAGGAACAGGAAGGACCAGAGTTAATGCCCAACTGGCAGGTCCTGGAAAGGCTGCCTTGGGTGTTTACATCCGGCGTCTGCCCTGATCAATCGGTACCTCTATTAATTATCACTAAATATTCTGAATGTCGCCTCTGGTGGGTTCATATGTCCTCTGATGGATTCACATCAGCATTGTTTCCTTTAGTATAGACTCTGCCTCCTCCCAAGAAGCTGAGAAGCCCCGTGAGCTTATCACATCACCGTCATTGTCCCTTTTGACCCTCGTGACCTCTGGGAGGTAGGAGGGCCAGGGTTATTATCTCCTTTGACAGAAAAGGGCACAGAGGTGATGCCCAGGGTTATATGATTTTCCCCAAGTCAGTTACTATCTGGTGATATCAGAACCAAAAGGCAGGTCTTCTGATTTCAAACCCAGTGCTTTCCCCAGGACACCAACCTGCCTTCCCCAACCAGGGGATCATCCCCTGGGGCCAGCCAGAGGCAGGGGCAGCTGCCCCCACGCCCCTCCCCACCACACACGGCACTCTCAAAGGTTACTGAAGCTGGAAGAGGGGCTTCCCCGCTCACCGATGACTGTGAGGGTGCCTGTGGCCTCTGCTGAGCCGAAGGTGTTGGTGACCTCACAGATGTAGGTGCCGCTGTCCTCGGTCCGCAGGTCACTGATGGTCAGCCCCGTGATGTGCTTGGTCCAGCGGCTATCAGCTGGGAGGGGTCGGCCATCCTTGAGCCAGCGGATGGCAGGGATGGGGTAGCCAGAGGCGGTGCAGGGCAGCTCCATGTTGAGGCCGGCCCACACTTCCTGGGAGTGGAAGCCGTCCAGGATGGTGGGGACCGACTCGGCCGGGTCTGGAAGGCAGAGGACACGAGAGGTCCTGGCCAGCCCTGGGTGGGAGCAGGAAGGCAGGCCCCCAGAACTTGCTGCCCACCGGTGCCCGGAGTGAATGATACCCAGTGTGCAAGGCTCTCTGTGTCTCCCTGTGCCCCAGACTCTGGCCCAAACGCTCCTACTCGGGCCAGATGGAGGCCCTGAGAAGCACGGCTGGGAGCAGGGGCTGGGGGAGGAGAGGATATGGTGGGCAGACTAGGCTAGAATGACAGACAGACAGACAGAGGGAAAAAGGGAAACAGCAAGAGACACAGGGAGGGAGAGACTTTCATACAAACAGTCCCTGTGACATGAGGATCATGACATCTTGGGTTTGTAATTCTGGTCAGTCTCAGTCTGGGCCCGTCAAGGATGGGCATCCCTGTCCCCTCCTGTCTCTTCCCACCTGCAATCTGGGCAGGCTCAGAGGGGGCAGCAGGCTCAGAGGGGGCAGTGCCTTTCCACCGGGGCCCAGAAGGGTTCGGAAGTTAAGCCTTCCACAAAGCACACTGGCTACCCCAACGATGCTTCTGTTTTTTGCATTCCCAAACCTAGAGAAAGCAGCGACTGTGGGCCTGCGCCCTACATTGCAGGAGGCCTAGGCCCTCACTGGTGGGATTCTGTGTGTGATGCCCGTGTTATGTGAGCGGCGTGCTGGCTGCTACCTCAGTCTAGTTCTCACCCTAAAAGGCCTCTCTGGGTTTTCTGCCCACCGGGGACCTTCCCCTGATGTAAAGCTCCCATAGGCTCCCTCTACCTACATATTACAATCCACACTTCTTATCCTAAATTAGGCCTTCTGGGATCTATGATCTCACGCCAACCAGGTCCCTGGTCTGGCCTGCCTACCCCCCCCGACCCCTTTCTGATCTCACCAGTTCCCCACTCAGGGCATGCTGTCCGCCAGCCCGTTCTGCTTGGCCAACTCCTACTAATCTTTCAAAACCAGCTTCAACGTCACCTCCTCTGGATGCCTCCCTCAGGCCACTTTCACTGGATTCCCATAGTTTTCCTTTGCTTTCATTTTATTTTCAAGCAGCCTTTTCTTTTAAAGAAAAAGAATGAAAAGTGCAAATATGCACATGACAAAACTTCAGAAAGTAGAGGAGAGCACACAGTGCAAAGGGAGTCCCCCTCAGCCCTGCACCCAGCCACCCCGCTTCCCTCCCAGGGGCGACCACTGTCGCCACTCCCCGCCAGGCCCTTGCCAACAGCACAGCACTTAGCACCAGGCCGTGTATCTGGCTCCCCTGGAAGGCCGAGAGCTCCTCGAGGCAGCACTGATCCCCTACGGCATCTCCACGTGCCTGGCACAGAGCAGGGCTACTGAACCATAAATGTCTGAGGGAGGGTGAATGGGGGCACGTGGGCATGGGGCGGGCCGGTGGTCTGCCTTTTCCACATGACAGAACTTTACAGGCTCATGGAATAGTAGAGCTGGCTTAGGGACTCGGAAGGCACACACAGATGAGGGCCTGGAGACCAGAGAGGTGCAGTGACCTGCTCAGATCACACTGCAGAGCCAAGATCCGAAACCAGGTCTCTGCCACCCTTGTTCAGTAAATGGGGTCTGAGACGGAATAATCTAACCCCGGATTCTGCTCCAGAGTGAACCGTGAGAGCGCTGACGCCCCTCTCAGCCCCTTCTTGACTAAATGGGAAACTTTCTCTGTCCTCAGCTCACCCGCCCCCCTGCCCCCTTCGGAGACAGGCTGAGCTAGGAATGCTCCTCCCCGGGGAAAGAACTTTCCAGAAGATTCTCTGCTCCTTCCCTATTGTCCATGGCTTCTCACAAGGAGCCTGAGACTGGGAATCAGGAGACCCAGGCTCCAGTCAGCCTGGGTCACTGATAAGCCATGTGACCTTGGGTGAGTCCTATGATCTCCCAGAGCCTGAGTTTCCTCGTCTGCACGTGGAGGTGATACCACTGCTTCCAGATCTCCTAAGGCTGTTGTGGGCAACAGAGCAAAATGTGTGTCAAAGAGCTCGAGTGACACTAACCCACCACGCAGACATGCCCGGCGATTACTATTCTGCCCCCGCCCGCCCTCCCTCCCTGCCAGCTTCTGAGGCCTCTTCCCCATCCTGTGGGAATGGTTGGGCTAAACAAACCCAGTGCCAGGGAAGAATTACTCAATGTGACACTTAATTGATGCAAAATACACAAATTCCGTGGCGCACTGCAGAATTTACAAGTGGAGGGGCCCATGGGGCGGTGGAGGAAGGGGCTGGGGGTGGGGATGGAATTAATCGCCGAGTCTCAGGCGTGAAATTAAATTCTGAGGGAAAGAAACCTCTTTCATTACTCTGGAGCAGAAGTAAAATGCTGTGGTGTGTATGGTGACAGCCTGGGGGGATCGGGGGCTGCCAGGGCCAGTGCAGGGCTGGGAGACAGATGGCCTGGTCCTGAGAAATCTCTGGGGGTACGCTGGGGCTGGGCTGGCGGGGGGTAGGGGTTCAGTGTGCCCCGGGGTCGGAGTCGGGGGCTGCTGGGACCTCTCCCAGCTGGTTGAACAGTGCTGCCCTGGAATATGACTTCTGCACCTGGCTCGGCACCCCGTGAGCTGGGGAACCCTGGTCCAGTCTCTCAACCTTTCTGGTCCCTGGTGCCTTCCTTTATAGATGCAAATGATGGTGCCTCTTCCACAGAGCTAATGCCCATGACAGCACTTGGCAAACTCCAAAAAGCACCTCGATGTGACGAAGGGTTATTAGGTTGTATTTTTAGGGAGCTCAGTCTTTTCTCACAACTGCCTCCTCTTCAGAGAATTAACAGAAAAGTGAAAAGTCCTTCCCCGCCCCCGCCCCCTGAGATGTAGTAGGAATAATAATCCAGCGACAATAGAACAATAATAACAACGACCACAACAAACAGAGCAGCTACTCTCTGCTGAGCCCTTCCTGTGTGTTCGGTCCCAGGCTAAGCTTTCTACGCGCGGCACCCTGTTTAATTCTCACAACAACCCCAAGGAGAACATGTCACTCCCATTTTACAGATGGGGAAGCTGAGGTTTGGAGACATTATTGATTTGATGCCAGGTTGTACAGCTAGTGAGTGCTGAGGCTAAGACTGAAACCTTGGTCTGATTCCTGAGTCCTTTTTCCAATACGTCTCACTCTCTCCTTCCCCCGTCCCTCCCTATTACTTAATCAAACGCCTGGTGAGAACTGAGAAAACCACAGGTGTGGTTGCTGCCCTCATCCAGTGACCATCGATAAGGCACTGCGGAGGGGATCATTCTGCCCCTTCCTCTTGCCTTTGTACCTGGTGAGGAGGAGGGGCAGCCATCCCTTGGGGTGTGCCGGGCTCAGCCACCCTCAGCCACCAGGTGCCTTGGCAGGGCCCAGCTCTGCCAGGACACGCAGCTGCATCTCCCATCCCTGATTCCAGGGGCTGGCCCGGAGCTTCTGGCCAGGGAGGGATGACACCCTTCCCGACCACCAGCCCCAGGAGCTCACAGGGTTCTGGCCACTAAGAAGTGAAACATCTCAGTTGAAAGCTGCCTTGGGACTGCCTCAACTCTGGGAGTGGATCTGAAATGTGAGGCTCTGGGCGGAGGCCTGAGCCCTCCTGACACGAATCTCCTTCTGCACTGCCTCACTTGGGTATCAGTTGCATTTTTGCCGAGACAAGCTGCTTGTAGATTGCCTTGTCACATCACATCACATCAGGGCCCGCGTCACTCCTGGGGCCCCTTCCCCTCCGCTCCTAACGTCTTCCACCCTGTCGCAGTCATCTTGTCTATCCTTGTCTCTCTGTTAGGTTTCTGTTTTTCTCTGCCCTATGTTTTTCTCTCTCTGTGCCCATGCCTCTCCCCTTTTGTCGTCTGGCTGCCTCCCTGTCTTTGCTTCTCCGTTTCTCTATTTGGGCTTCATCTCCGAGTCTCTGGTAGCATCTCCCATTCTCCGCATCCCCACCCGCCATCCCCAGCTGGTGGGCAATGAGAGCAGAAGGAGAAGGATTGGCATATCCTCCAGTTTAAAGGGTGCCTTTTTTGAGGGACAAGAGTGGAAGTAAGATTAGTAGGATGAAGGGGCTAAATATTCGTGCAGGGGAAAGGAGCAGGCCTGCAGGAGGGAGGATTTCTGTGCCTTTCCCACAGCGTATGAAAGGCATGCAAATGAGATGCAAAACACTACACAAACAAGTCCCTATAATCTGGAAGGTAACCACTGACACGTTTGGGAATTGGGCTGCAGATGGCAAGGTCTAACCACAAAGATGGGGCCACACAGCACAGCCCCATCTCCTCCCCCACGTGACAGCGCAGTTTCCCTTGGCACTGATTAATTCCACAAATATTTACCTAGCACCTACTATGTGTCAGGCACAGGGCCAGGCTCTGGAGACACAAGGGGGAATCAGAGAGCCCGATCCTCGCTCTCCTGGCTTCCGCTTTTCCGCTCTTGCCCCCAAATGCACCAGGCAAATAAGAGGGGGTCCTGGATAGAGTCACCTGCTGGTCAGGGTAGTCCTCGCCAAACCACAGAATGTCAGAGGTAGACAGAATCTGAGCTGTCACCTAATCTAGCTCCTTTTTCAGAGATCCAGAGACATTGCATGATTTGGTGGGGGGGGGGGGGCTAGTCCCCAAACCCAGGTGCTCTGACTATCAGTTCATCTCCCTTCCAAAAGCCACTCTGATCCCACCTCCACAAGAGCAGAGATTTTCAAATTGCAGGTCACAAACTATTAGGAAGTTATGAAATCCATTTGGTGAGTTGCGTCCAGCATTTAGATAAATTGAGATGGGATAGAATAGAATAGAAAATATCAGAGTGCATCGCGATGCACGTGGTAGGAAATACCAGCGTGCGTTGCATAGGTCATGATGTCTGTGGATCACTGTCCGCAGTGTTATTCCGGAAAGCCTTCCTTGAAGAGCGCCAAGTGCCCTTCTTTCTTCTGTGACTGGGGCACGTGTGTGGTATTTGATTAGCCCCTTCCATGAGGGTGTGCAGCTGGAGGATGCTGGGGTCAGGGGGCTCAGTGTGAATTCTGGCTGTGCCTCCCACTGGTTAAACAGTTGGGGCAAGTTGCTTGGCTTCCCTAAGTTCTGGTTTTCTCACCTGTAGAAATAAGGAGAGCAGTGCACACCTCACCAGGCTAGTATAGTGCCTAAGATACAGCACATAAGTGAAATTTCTGGCACACAGAGGGATTCAGTAAATATTAGCTTTCATCCTTCCATAAGGAGCTATAATCACTCCAGAATAAAAATCCTTATTTAATTTAGAGATTTATTTTTTTAACCTTTTGTTTGCCTACTTTCAAATGTTGTGAGGTGGGCTATAACAAAAGACATACATGTATTCAAAAATAGATAGAATAGAATCCTAAAAAATTCTTGGGGACACAAGGAAATACAAAATCTCCCTAATCCAATCCAATCCCATTGAATCATTACTATGTTTGCATAGCAGATTGTATCTATGAGCTTCCTGGCAGCAAAGGCAAAAAAGGAACGACAGGATAGGTTCCATATCCCTCATTATTTGATAAATGGTAAAATAACAGTTCTTCAGGAGAGTTAAGCTTTCTCAGGTATAGACTCCTGAAAAGAATTTAACTGTACGGTCCTTATATGAAGGATACCCAAAACCAAACTGGACAAGGTCTCCCCCAGTGGTTTCTGCACCTGTGTTCTTTAATCTCCTTCTCTGAATCCCCTGAACACACAGCAGACTCCCTGATCAGTGGTGCCGACATGCCCACCCAGTCCCGGGGGTGGGCTGGTGCCCTTCCTCCCCAGCCTTCTCGCCTACCTGTCACGGAGAGGCGGGCCCCGTTGCTCTGCCGGGTCTCCCCGCTATACTTGTGCTTGGTGATGCAGCGGTAGGTGGAGAGGGCGTCCTCCTTCTGCACGTCAGAGATGTACAGCCCGCCGTGGTAAGTAATAAAAAACCTGTTTTCTGGAGACATAATCAGGACACAGTCGATTACTCCTCTGGCTGGGCACACTACCAGAAGCAACTTGGGCCTGCAGGTGGCCTTCTCCTAGGCCAGGACTGCTGCCCAGGGGAGGGGAGGTGATGGGGAAAACAAGGGGGTGAAGCTGAGGTAGTGCTGAAGGCAGGAGAGCATCTCTAACCAATGAGGATTTTCTATGTGCAAATCAATAGAAATTGCAATGATTATTCCTTTAAATGTAGATACTTCAGCTTTTTACAGGAAGATGTTGGGCTTTGGAGTCAGACTAAGATCTGGGTTCCAATCTGACTCTTTTACTTATTAGCTGTGTGACCTTGGGAAAGTTACTTAACCTCTCTGAGCCTTATCTGTGCAACAGAGTGCAAATAATCCTTCATAGAGTATTATTATTATTAGAGTATTATTATTATTATTATTAAAAAATAATAAAGTGTCTGGCACACAGTGAGTGCTCTCTTAGTGAATATCAGTCCTCATCTTTCCCATCTCTTTGCAAGAGTTTGCAAAGCTTTAATGTTCATTGCTTGCTTGTTCTTACAATTGTTTGAGGTGTCATCTCCATTTTAAAATCACACAGCCAGTAAGTGGATCAGAACTCAGGCCTTCCGGCTCCCAGCTCTCCCTTTGCACTGAGCCTAAACACAAGCCTAAATCCCTTTCTCTCAGTTTTCATCATTTATTCACCCAAGAAACAATTATTGAGGATAAGCTATACTAAGAGTGGGGACGTGGAGACACAGATTTACGATACTAATTCATCATACAGTTTTTGATACCATTTTGTTCAAGGCAAAGGTGCCAGCACTGCGCCCTCCACGGTCTCACTGCCGTGACAGCGCGAAGCAGAAAGGACAGAGTAGTTTCACCCATTTATCTGATTACGAGACAAGACTACACTCCGAGGTAGAGTGGATTTTCTTGTCCAAGGTCCTAAGGCAAACCCTGAACTTGAGCTAGTCAGGGCTGATTTTAAAAGGGGGAGAATGTGGACTTGAGGGTTGGGGAGGGGCTTGCATCTGGCTTTGGGACTCTCTAAGCTCATGGTCTCCCACCCAAGACCCAGCTAGACTGAGATCGAGAAGCTAACCTAGGGTCCCTCTGCCTGCTCTCTAGGGGCACAGCTGCTTCCCCAGGAAGGCATAGCAGACCTCAGGCTGCCATTTTCACCAGAGGGGGCATCAGAATCAGGACAGTGAATAATGACTTACAAGAAAGCTGCAGGGGAGAGGGTAATGCTGACCTCATACAAAGGACCTGCTAACATTGGACTGTCAGGCTTTCATAAGGAAACATTTTGGGTAGCCCCATGTCCTTCAAATCCTATTATTTTGAGGTCTGCTTCCTCCCACCTGGGTGCTGAGTGAGCCCTCTCAACCACTGACAACAGCCCTGATACTGGCTCATTCTCCTATTAGGAATATTCTGTGGTGTCTCATCCCTCCAAGCACAAGCCCAAGATCTCAGCACCAGCAAACAGGGACCTCACCAAAGGATACTTTCCAACAATGAAAGCTGTAGAATTGCAGGGTTGAAAAGCTGAATGTGCTTGACCACATCTTTAACAAAGCTTCTCTGGCCTTCATTTGAATACCTCCAGGGCCGGGGAACTCACTACCTTATTTAGTGGCCCATTCCAAAATTGATAGCTCTGACTTTGAGAAAGCTCTCCCTTGCTCACCACTGAGCTCCATGGGTCCTGGTTTCTACTTGTTGGACCCTTACAGAACCAGCCTAAACCTGTGTTACTGACACACTCCCTCGCAAACTGGAAGGCAACTATCATGCCCTTTGACTTTTCACCAGGCTAAGCAGTCTTTGGATTTTATTTTTTAATCGTTATTTAGTATGGTTTTAAATAACTTCATCAATCTGATTGATCTCTCGCTTAATAAACTTTGGTTTATCTACAAATCTCGGAATTTTCCCTCCCTCCCTCCCACTCTCCACCCTCCCCTCCTTGTCTCCCTCCCTCCCTCCCATCTCCTTTTCATGTATCTTTGTACAGGACTAGACCTGCTATGTGGCAGGCACTTTGCCAAGTGGTGGGGATCCAACTGTCAGCTTATCTGACCAGGGTGGAATAGAGCAGGGCTACCAACTTCCAGCCTAAGCTGCATTAACTTTTTAGGGGAGATTGAGTGGGGGTGGGGAGGCAGACCCATTATACTACTGCTTCATACTCTGCCCGCAACTAAAGGCTCTGGTCGTGTGTTTGCAAGCTGCGGCTAGGCCACTTTCCTTCTCTCCATCCTTGGACACCTGGCCGTGTGGGCCCAGGTCCAGGACTTCACACGGATCCCTGCTGAGTGGCATCCTGTTGGGATCTCCCTAGATGAGCACTTGGCCAGCTGGCAGCCTGCCTGGAGCTTGTGGACCCCTGCCCCGCCCCCTCCAACACGCAGACCACACCTTGTAGACTCTGTGGGTAAAAGATGAAAAGGAAGCGGGAGGGAGCCAGGCCCTGCTGCCAGCAGTCAGAAGACCCACGGGGAGCACAGAGAAAGCCTGGCTCCCCCACCAGACTCTGCATGTGCCGTTTTGTCTCCATGTTGTGACATCCCAAAGTCAAATGCGGAAGCTCTCCCGTAATTTATTATGTAACTGGGACTGGAATGCAGAACTACTGGAGGGTGTTGCTGCCAATCAGAAGTATCAGGATTGGAGGTGGTGGCGGCAGTGGGATAAGGAAAAACAGGAAAGACCCTAAAATCAACCCTAGCAACCCACAGGTGCTCCAGCCTGGACGGCTAGGACCCTGTTGTCGCCAGAACGACGCTGACAACGGCGCACTTGGCCCTAAGGAATTTTAAGCTGGGGAGGGGCGCTGCCATGCTGGTGGTGGGGAGCTGGGGTTTCTATAGCAACGAGCAGCTGCTGCACCTGACGTCTCACATCCTTCCTTGTCCTCATTTCCCCCCTCCCTTCCCCCCTTCTTGTGCATACTTAATTGCCGTAACATTTCCAGATACAGTGTATCGCTCCTGAAACAAAGGCCGGCCGCAGCCAGGGGGATGCGCAGCGAGCAAGACGGGAAGGAGAAATCAGGGGTATTATGTTAATCCCCACTGGGGGGGCTTGTGCAACATCAGTTCTGCATGTTTGACGAGAATCAGATGATCCCTGCTGGGGAAGGAAGGAGAAGGGGGCCCGTGGAGTGAGAGGCATACGGTGTGGAGAGCGGAGGAGGCACAGATAGCTGGTGGGGGGTTCAGAAGGGCCAGGGCTCCAGCGGGGCGCCCTGACAGTCTGGCAGCCCATCCTCCGCAGCCCAAGTGGGACCAGCTATCCTTGGACTGGGTAGAGGAGCCATTATCCCACATCTTGTTTCCTCCTCCTCGGGGCAGGCTGCATCCACCTAGAGGAGGACAGAGTGGCAGCCAGGACCACCACGTCCAGCCCCCAGCCCGAGGCCGTTTGGACATGCGCGTCTGGGAGCATTTTTGGTTGACACCATAACTTGGGGGTACCAATGGCATTTAGTGGTCAGGTTAGAGTAACAACAACTATTCTACCCCAAATGCCAACAGTGTGCCCATGGAGGATCACTTTGTTTTAGGCTCTAGGACCAGGATATGGAACTGTGTCTAAATGCAGACTCTGCCACTGGCGCTGCCTGACTGGTGCATCTCAAAGTCTGCAGTGTCATCTGAAACACGCCTGCGACCTGAGAAGTGCTGTGCATGGTTAATGAATCCTTTTCTTGTTTTTATTATTACTCGAATACTCCAGCCTGCTTCACTATCCTTTTTCCTGGTGATCTGGAGCACAGCTCTCCTTTTTTTTAAAGCTAAATATTTATTGAGCATCCATTACATGTTAGGCCAAGGGCTTTAGGAACATTATCTCATTTAATCCCCACACCCCTTTGAAATGGTTATTATTGTTGTTACTAACCAAAGCACAGAGAGGTTAAATAACCCACTCACAGTCACACAACTAATAAGTGGTAGAGCCTGGACCATTAGTCTACTTCCTATGCTCTTCCAAAGCTCTCTGCTAGGCTGACTCTCCTAGAACAAGAGCACTTTTATAGGGACACACGCTCAGCTGGCCTCTGCCTGATTGCTTCTGTTGATGGGGTCCTCACTTCCTCACGAAGGAGCAGTCATCCATTCAATTCAGTTTGGCTCCATTTATCAAGTCTTTGTGGAGCATCCCTAGGTACTGAACTGGGCTCCATGGAGAAGTCTTGAACTTGGTATCCGCCCTCTGGGATTCCACAGTTAGAAGAGAACGTTCTTCCACCAGGAAAGCTTTGGCCTTCAGTGTTGAGGGCTGGTGAAGGGTGGGGAGGGGGCTCGATGGAAGCCATTAGTGAGAAGAGGAGGATGAAGAGGGGCCGAGCCACCCAGCACTGGGGGACAAGCCCAGGACTGGGACTTAGGAGGCTGAGTTGGAGCCCTAGCTCTGCCACTAATGATGGGGTATATACTGGGTTAAATAGTGTCCCCCCAAGTTAATGTCCTCCCAGACCCTGTGAATACAAATAGAATCAGGTTAAAACGAGGTCATACTGGATTAGGGTCGATCCTAAATCCAATCTGACTGGTGTCCTTATAAGAAGAGGGAAATTTGGACACAGGTGCACACGCACAGGGAGGAGGCCATGCGAAGATGGAGGCGGAGATTGGAGTAATGTATCTACAAGCAAAGAAAAGTTAAGGATTGCCAGCGACCCCAGAAGCCAGGCAAGAGGCAAGGCGGGATCCTCCCCTAGAGCCTGCAGAGGGAGCAGGGCCCTGCCCACACCTTGACTTTGGACTTCTGGCCTCCAGAACTATGACACAGTAAATCTCTGTTGCTTTAAGCCACCAGTTTGCGGTAATTTGTTAAGGCAGCCTTGGGAAACGGATACAGGGTGACCCTAGGGAAGTCCAGTCCTCTCTCAGGCCCTGTTTTCCCACCCATACAAAGAGGGAAGGGGTGGAGGAGGTATGTGTTTTTAACTGTGTTTGTACATTAGAATCACCTAAGAAGTTTTTAAAATTAAACTCAGAATCTCTGGGTGTGTGCCCTGGAAATTGGTATTTTTTTAAAATTTATTTATTTTTGGCTGCGTTGGGTCTTCGTTGCTGTGCGTGGGCTTTCTGTCGTTGTGGCGAGCGGGGGCTACTCTTTTGTTGCGGTGCGCGGGCTTCTCATGGCAGTGGCTTCTCTTGTTGCAGAGCACCGGCTCTAGGCGCACGCGCTCAGTAGTTGTGGCTCGCGGGCTTTGTTGCTCCACCGCATGTGGGATCTTCCCGGACTAGGAATCGAACCCATGTCCCCTGCATTGGCAGGCGGATTCTTAACCACTGCACCATCAGGGAAGTCCCTGGTATTTTACAAAAGCTTTTTGGGTGATGTAATGTGAAGCCAGGGTGGAGAACAACTGGATTAGAAAAACTAAGTCCCCTTCACTCTGGAAATGGATGTCTCTGTGATCACACCAGACTTCTCTGAGTTCCATTTCTCCTTCAGGAAAACGGAGATAATAACTAGGACTTAGGTCACAGAGTTGTTGGGAGAATTAGATGAAAGATGAGTTACTGCATGGGAAAGTCTCCAGCACGTGGGTGGCACTGGTTAAATGTCATCACAAGTGGCTCCATCTCAGGGAGACGGTGGGCTGCACACCGCTGGGGGGCTCTCCACCCCTCCCTGTGGCCAGGCTCCCTGCAAAGTCTCCCCCTTCCTCTCAGTAGCTTGGAAGTAAAGGAGGCCCTCCTTGGCAATTCAGAGGCCTTGCACACACATGCTAAGTGAGCCGAGAACATCTTTTCTGTCTTTTTCTAAGAGGTCAGAGAGTTGGGCCTTGGAGACTCCCCAGAGCTGCAGGAGTCCCGGAGAGGTAATGGACAGAAACCTTGGGGCTCCTGGTGGCCCCGGAGGGCTGGGAGAGAAAAATCTGTCTTCTGCAAAGGTGGGGCCCTCTCCCTGCCCTCAGGGAGGTGTGAGGGTGAGTTGGTGGGGAGAGGGTCCCGGGCAGAGGAGAGGGGAGGAAGGGTTTGCTGGAAGGTGTGACCTGGATAGATCCCCTGGATAGATCCCCCTTCAACCTGTAGAGCAAAGGAAGGGAATTACTGAGTGAAGCAGGGACAGCAGCTTCCTAACTGGCCCTGCCCCTCCTCTGTCTATTCCTAGGAGGCAGCCAGAGTGATGCTTCAAAACCTAAGTCAGACCATGTGGCTCCTTTGCTCAAAACCCCTCAATGTTTTCCCATTTCACTCAGCGTGAAAACAGTGCCTATCACAAAAACAGGCCCTTGATCAATATTTCTAGAATGAATGAATGAGTAAATGAATGAATAAATGAATGAAAGAAACGTCCCCAACTCTAAGTTTGTTTTATCCCCATGTGCAACTCAGAAAAGCCAGATCTCAGCTCTAAATTTACCTCTTCCAGGAAGCCTTCCCAGATTAGCCCACTCCCATTTCTGAGTGTTTGTACATCTGGCAAACCTCTTGCCACTGCTAATCACTGTTTCTACTATATTCAATTAGACTTTTAAAAATAACTACTTTTGAACATTCAGAAGTCAAGATTAAATAGTATGGCAGTTCCTCAAAAAATTAAAAATAGAATTACCATATGACCCAGCAAATCCACTTCTGGGCATATACCCAAAATAATTGAAAGCAGGTTGTCGAAAAGATGTCTGTTCACCCATGGTCATAGCAGCATTATTCACAATAGCCAAGAGATGGAAGCAACCCAAGTGTCTATTGATGGATGAATAGATAAAGAAAACGTGGTATATAGATACAATGGAATATTATTCAGCCTTAAAAAGGAAAAGAATTCTGTCACATGCTGTAACATGGATGAACCTTGAGGACATTATACTAAGTGAAATAAGCCAGACACAAAAGGACAAACACTGTGTGATTGATTCCACTTATAAGAGGTACTTAGAATTGTGAAATTCTTAGAAACAAAAAGTAGAATGGTGGTTGCCAAGGGCTAGAGGGACGGCAGAATGGGGAGTTGTTAATGTGTCTAGAGGTTCAGTTTTGCAAGATGACAATGAACCTAAACTGAGCTGAAACGTTACTGGACTTAACACTTAAAATGGTTAAGATTGTAAATTTTACATTATATGTATTTTACCACAGTTAAAATGTTAAAGGTCAAGATTATAAAGAATTGGAATGTGTCTTTGTGAGGTAGTGAGTTTCCTGTCATCAGGGGCAATTCAGTAGAGGCTGAAGAAGCACTTGGCTGAGATATTGCATAGAAGATTTAAGTATTAAGTGAGGGAGATAAATTGATCCTCTTTAAGGTCCTTCCCTCCCAGCAAGTTATAAATTCCTAGCTTAAAGAAATCAGAGCAGCAAGACCCCTGGAAGATCACCTACTACAATGGTTTTCAAATCAGTGTGCATGTGCTCATTTCTATCCCAGGGCCTTTGCTGTGACTATTCCTTCTGTGCCTGGAATGCTCTTTCCTTGACTCACCCCTGGCCCTGTTCAGATCTCTGCTCAAATGCCAACCCCTTGGAGAGGCCTTGCCTGACGTCTCTATCAAAATTAGGCTGAGTGCCACGTCCCTGCCCAATTCCTTACCCTGCCTTCGTGTCTTCAGAGCACATGGCGCTTCTCGTTGAGAGAAGGAGTTATTTTAGTATCCCAGCTCCAGAACGTGCTGGCACACAGTAGATGCTCAGTGAACATGTGTCGACTGAATGAATCCTACAGTAAAGGGGCGCTTCCAATGAGCTGAGACAGCTGGATCTCTAGCCTGGAGTCCTGTCCTGAGGTCTCCCGCACCCTGGGGTCTCTTCCCCCTCTAGCCCCCGCTGCCAAGGTTTGGGCCTCTGCTCCCCGGTTAGGCCACTTTGGTCCTTGTCTCGGTTCCCCAGCTACAGGCGGGCATGTCAAAACCAGACTGATGGTTTGGAGCTAACAAAAGGGAAATCAACAGATGGTGACACAAGCTGGGCAATCTGGAGCGTACACTCTGGCTGACTCATCTTAAGGGAGAGGCCCGCAGCAGGGGATGACCTCACGCTGCCCAGGAGCTCGTGAAACACGAAGAGACCCAGGGCAGCAGGGCCCAGGGAGAAGGAGGGACACGGACACTCCATCTCCAGCCAGCCTGAGGCTGGCCTCCCACTGTCCTTCCCTGACCAAGACCTGCCTCTTCCTTAGGTGATTGGAGCAGAAATGCTACCCTCGCTCGGAGGAGAAATTACTAACGACAGAGCCCACTGGTTCCGGGATGGAACCACATGAGAGTCCCAGGGGCCAACATTCAGACCAGAGGTAATGCAGTAGGGCAGTGGCGGCAGCATGGCACCCTGCCCCTCTGCGGACAGGGAAGTTGGAGAACTGAGCTTCCCTGAGTGGCTCTGCCTCTGCCTGTCTGGAGGTGAGCCCAGTCCCCTGGGTCTTAGAGGTTTCCAGACCTGGGGCCTTTGAGAAAGGAGACCTCTGTCCAGGGACCTGCAGCTGTGAACTTCCCGTCTCCAGCGCCCTTGGGGACCCCTCCCGGGCAGCGTCCACCCGGGTTGGGAGAGGGATCCAGGATTAGCCGGTGACTTGTCTTCAGTTGTTTTACAAACTCAGCAGGAAGGACGCCCCAAGGGGCATGAATCAGTGGGTGCCTGTGTGCCAGGCTCTGGGCTTGGCACTTTCCCTTGATGTACATCCCTCTCCTAAGTGTCATCACCGGCCTAGGAAGCGTGTGCTGCTCTTCCTGTTTCACGGACGAGGACGCTGGCTTGGGCAGAGACTCGTCCGGTAAGTGGAAGAGACGGTACTCCCACCTGGGTCTCCTGAACACAAATCGAGAGCTGTTTTCCCCAAACCCAGCTGCCAGGACAGCGGGTGCTGCGGTTTGGAGGAGCTCTGGCTCACCCCTTCCCTGCGGGGCAGACTTCTCCATCCCTCCTGGGTAGTGGCCGGGCCCCTTGCTTCTTCTGGAAGAGGATTCCTTCTCACTAGTCAGGGCAGGAGTGGTGGGCGAGCAGAGAGGGCGAGGTGCGACCAGCATACAGTTATTGACTGAAAGGATGGATGAACGATATCCATCAGGAGGCCGGTGTGCAGTGAAGCAACAGGTCAGGGCTATTAGGTGGTCATCCGTTTTGGGAGGACTCAGGGAATGAAGAAACTCTGCTGGCTCCGGGTGCTATGTGTTAGCAGGAGGGCGGGCTCATGGGCAGGGGACTGCACGTGTCTGTGAGGGAACGAAGTGCACGTGCTGGCATGCACACTGCTGGGGAGCCGTGCATGGGCCTATGGGGCACCACAGGGGACACAGAAGGGGTTGGCGGCTTGGGTGGTGGGGCATATGCTCCAAGGGGTGCTGTAGGGAGCACTGTATTTGGAGTCAGAAACGGGAGATTTGAGACCCACCACCTACCAACTGGGTAGATTTAGGAAAATCCCTTAACCTTTCTGGGCTTCTGTTCTCTCATCCCAACACTGGGGATAATAACCCCTGGTTTCCATGGCTCACAGGGTTCGTTTGTGGTGCCCACATGATGATGACCATGAAAGGGCGTTGTGACACATACTGCGCTCTACACGTGTAAGGAGGGGTTATTACCGTAATGTGAAGTGTGTAAAAACACAGGGAGTATGTGTCCGTAACACATACACGGGGTATAGATATTTGTGTAGGTGTTCTGTTGAATGGATGAATCCTGGCAGTAGAGATGATTCTTGGCTCTGGGAATCAGATGCCTTCCTGAAGCAGGAAAACCAGAGGCTAGGGATGGGGGTTTCTGCTCTGCCCGCCTCCTTCGCCCCTGCAAGGAAGGTCCCAGGAGGCAGTGGGAGGTATGGAGTGGGGGAGGGGAGGTGCGGAGGAATGGACGGAGCTTTGCCGTGAGACCAGGCTTTGGCTGGGGTCAGAAAAAGCATCCGGTCTCTCTTGCGAGAGAAGAGATGCTTAATCTGTCACAGCCCTAAGTTTCCTGGGGTGGCTTCAGGATGCCTCACTTGGCCCCCTGGGGCCTCCCAATTCCCAGAGAGAAATTGCAGTCAGTAAGGTTACCAGTTACTGCTCTATCCCATAGAGATTTATCAAAACAATGTGGTCACGCTGCTGCTTGGAGGCTGTGGGTGGTGCATGGACTAATGAGATAACTCACCCCAGTGGCAGGGCTGCTGTCTCCTCCCAGCGGCAGGGTAGGTGGGGATGATCAACACCTCTGGGCTGGCAGGATTAGCCCTGCCTGGGCGCCAACACCAGGGCAGCCTACCGGGAGCTACTTGAGGCTGACTCTGCAGAGCACCCTCCTCTCACACCTTTGTTATTCCTGCTGAGGGTGAGGGCCCTGGGGGAACCTGCTAGCCTGGGTTTGAAAAGCCCAAGGGAAGCCAAGGCCCTGTTCTGCCTCCTCTGCTCTCCCTGGACTCTGGACCCCCAGGATTGCAAGCCCTCCACCGAGGCCCCGGAGAGAGAGTTGCAGCATAGTGACATGTGAGTCTGGAATTTGAAGTCAAGTCCCAGCTCTGGTCTGGCTGGCTTTAAGCCCTAGATCCTCCCTGTTGTGGACTGATTTGTGTCCCCACAAAATTCATATGTTGAAGCCTTAACCCCCAGTGGGACTGTATTGGGAGATTGAGCCTTTAAAGAGGTAATTAAGGTTAAATGAGGTCATAAGGGTGAGGCCCTAATCCAATATGACAATTCTTATAAGAAGGAGAGACACCAGGGATACACAGGCACAGAGGGAAGACCACGTGAGGACACAGTGAGAGGGCGGCCACCTACAAGCCAAGGAGAGAAGGCCCAGCAGAAACTAAACCTTGATCTTAGACTTCCAGCATCCAGAACTATGAGAAACACATTTCTGTTGTTTAAGCCACCTGCTCTGGTACTTTGTTATGGAAGCCCTAGAAAATGAATCTCCTCCTCCTCCTGCCATGCTGTTGCCTGAGGACCCTTCCAGTGTTAAGATTCTGGAGTCAGGTCCTGCTCCGTAAGACACTGGGGTGAGGACTGTAGGGTAGGAATGGGGAGGAGGACAGTGGCAAGCTGGCCCTGAAGGTCACCGGGCGGACCACAGAGGTGGGGTTCAGAGAGTGAGAGCGTGAGGGTGGGGAGACACTGATCCCGAGGACCCCGCCCCCCCCACGGGTACCAAGAGCAGAGGGAGGGACGAGGTGGGCAGGGCACCGGTGCGGGGAATGGGCCTTTGATCACAGATAGGGCCTCGTCCACACTCGCCATCAATCATTCAATCTGATACACCGCTGCATGGGACACTCGAGGAAACAGAGGGTCATGCAGCCAGTCTGGGTCAGAGTGGAGCTGTCGGGAGAGGCCTCCTGTCTCCGGGCCCACTGCTCTTCCCCACGGAACTGAATTCAGGCAGAGCGAACACATCTGGGTCATAGGGAGTCTGGATGGATGGGAGGTGGGACCTTTGCTATGAGAGCTTGTACGGGGCATGCAGAGCCACAAACCCTGCCCTGCCCCGGCTGGCTGGAAGAGGGAGGGGAAGGCAGCCAGAGCTTGACAGGGGGTCACAAGTTAACAACCTCCTTGTGGCAGGTGACAGGTCCACCACCTGCTTTCTGGCACAGGGGCTCCAAGGAAGACACCATGGTCCCACATTCATCTTCAAAGCCTGATGTCAGGCTGGGCAGGGGATTAGCGTGACAGGCTCCGAGTGGGTGGCACAATGCGTGTGTCCCCAGGGGCCTGGGGGAGCAGCACCACTGCCACCTCTGAGATAAGAGGGTGAGCGGTCAGAGAAGAAGACACAGAACTAGGGAGCAATGCCCATTTCTGCCCCGTAGGAGGGATTAGCCAGATCCCCCATCTTTATCTCTGCCTTTGGGGCTCTACAGGAGATGGGGTTACTGGGAAGACAGGTGTCTCAGGAGGACCCAGCAAGCTGATAGCATGATGGAGTAGAAAAAGCCCGTCTTGAGTCAGAAGTGGGGTTTGAACTATGTTCCCCTCTCGAGCTGGAATATGCTGGATGAGACTCTGAACCTGTTTCCTATGAGAATGAAAGAAGTTAATGAATGCACCCAGCACAGTACCTGGCACAGTTAGGCAGTGGTTAGTGGCTGTTGAATGACTGAATGATCGAATGAATAAATGAATGTATATCTCTTGTAAGGTGGGCACTCTGAACTTGATCTGAGTCTCAGCCTCCAAGCCAACCTTTCCCACCGCCTCCCAACTGCCCACAACTGGCCTCTTATAGGTGAGAGAGTGTAAATTTCCAGGGAGGCACCAGGCTCAGCTCACCAGGACCTTGCCGACTGACCACTCTGGGCAGCTGAGATCTAGAAGGTGGGGGGCGGGTCAAGCACTGTCTCTGGAGTGGCCCCCAGGGAGCTGGGGTCACAGGGGGTGTGAGGATGGAGCGTCTTGGGGAGGGGAGCCAGCAGGAGAGCCTTGGTGGAGCGGGACAGAGGGGCAATGGCTAGTTTTCTCTCTCTCCCTGAGTCCTTTTCTCTAAATACAGCTCTATCTTCCTCCACCACAGGATTAGCACACATCTCTCATTCTCCTATTGCAACAAGATTTTATTTCTAATTATGCTGTAATAAAACTGGAGCGCTCCCAGGCTTCCTTTCAAATGACTTGTACACACACCGCCGATCGGATCCTCCTCGGCCCCATTGTAATAGCATTTCCCTGACATTCATTAGACATGCATGAGAGGGGCGCTTTAAGAATAGAATTGCATTTAAATGGATTTGCTGAGAGAGGAAGATGAAAAAAAAGAGAGGCGAGGGGAGGAGAGGGAGAGGGAGAGAGGTTTGTTGAACAAACTATGAAAACAAGATGCCATAATAACAGGGTGCTGAAATAAGCCTCTTTCTTCCCCGGCCTCCAACCTTCCCCCCGGAGCCCCCGCCCACACTTTTATGGTACCCTCTGGGGGAGCTTCATAGCTCCTTTGCCATGTGTCAGATGCTCATGGTGTCATAGAAAAAACTGTTACTACCATTCAGGAAGGCTGCCTTGCTTTGACAGAACCCCAAAAGCCAGGCTGCCGCCCTCGGGAAGGGGGAGGGATGGTGACCGTCCCTCCAGCGCTCATCTTTAAGGCCCCCACCCCTGTGTCCCTCCCCTTGAATGACCACCCGCACCCCGAACTCCCATGGGCCACTGAGTAGCTGTGAGTTTTCTTTTACCCTGGGTGGCTCTGAAGCATCAGGCGTAGGAGATCCATTGTGACCCCAGGGCCTTACTCCCTGCGGAAGCGGACTGTCCCCACAGCATACTGTGTGTGCCATATACAGCCTACTAGGGATCAGAGGCCTACCTACTAGGTGTCCGTACCTATTGTGGTCTCATTTAATTTATTCCCCTCACTAGAGCCAGATCCTCTTAAAATGGACATCTGATCATACTGAAAACAATCTCGTAAGCTTCCTCTTTTTCTTCAGATAAAGACCAAAATCCTTAACAGGGCAGCCAAAGCCCACCACCCTTCCACTGGCCCTGTTTAGTTCCATGTCTGGCCCTGGCCCCAACTCCAGCCACACCAGCCTTCCTCTGTCCTCCACGGTACCCAGCTCCTGCCTTCTTTCCAAGCCTTGCTGCTACTCCGGACACTTAGCCACCTCTTTCCCAAAGTTTCCACTGACCCACCCCTCGGAGCTCAGCTCACACTCCCTTCCTCCCTAAGACCCTCCCACCAGTCTTCTGTCTCCTGTCCTCTTCGCTGCATACTTGCCACAGCTGTACTGAGTCACTAAAGACCTGACATTGTCCCTAGACTGTAAGCCTGTTGAGGGCAGGGCAGGGTGGGTCCTGGCCGTCGCCCCCCCCCCCCCCACCCCCGCTCTGGGGTAAAGGCTCAGTACAACGGGATGGAAGCCAGGCATTGTGCCGGGGACTTCCCGATAAGATACCTTAGCTCCTCCTTTCATTCTGCTGCAGGTTTATTGAGGCTGAGGGTTTTTCCTTCCCCTCTAATAGACTAGGAAACTGAGAATCAGAGAGTTCAAAGCAATTTGCCCCAAAGCACAAAGCCGGAGCTGCCAAAATCGAAAGCCATGCTTTTCCTATGATAACTTCCTGGTACCATGGGCATTCCTACCGGTTCCTTCCCACGTGGACTGCCTCCCACCTCCCCTGCACCCAGCGAGGCCCTTCTCAAACCCTCCTTCTTCTAGAAGTCTCCTTGGAGAGTCCAGCTAGTGCAGACCCTCTCCCCCTCTGCAGACAGGGCCTCAAGTTTCCCATTTGGATTGCTCCCACCTGTTCTGTGGGATCATTCTTATATCCCCAATAGACTGCAGGTTCCTTAAAGACAGTGCGTGTCACTCTTCTGAACCCCCAGTACCCGTGGGCCAGGATACTGCAAATACACGACCAGTAGAGCATCGGACTGCAGCCGGGAGAGCCGCTCTGCCACTTAGTAGCTGCGTGGCCTGGAGAGGAGCCCACTGAGCCTCCACCACTCGTCTAGAAGGTGGTGCTGTTGACACCTACCCCACAGGGTCACTGAGAGGCCTCAATGATCTGTGGCAGAGGTGGTGCCTCACAGAAGCTCATTTCTCCTCTTGTCCTATTCCTTCCTTGGGGCTCTGTTTGGTGACAATGGGAATGAGAAAGTTGGTCTTACAGTGTCCCAGAAGGGGGTGTGGCTAAAAGGGACATGGCACTATGGCCCCTCAAAGCCATCTGATGTGGCTCTAATGGCGCTGAGATGGCAGGGGAGACCATCCCTCCGTCCTTCCTACGTTTGCCTCCAGATCCACCACTTTCCCACCCCCAGGCCTGCCTGGTCCAGGGTCCACACGCTGCAGAGATGATGCTCCCATGATGAGTGGTCGGAGCCCCCGAGGGCCAAGAGCAGCTGGAAGGTCCGTCCACCTCTGCCTCCCAGGCCTGGCCCAGTGCATGTTCGTGAGACCGTGGCCTCCATGAGGGCAGGGGCTGCCCCCTGTCCACTGCTCCAGGCTCAGTTTTGTGTACAACACCTGCAAGTGGTGATGCTCAAAATATATTTGTTGAATGAATGAATGAATGAATGATAAATGGAGTGAGTGTATGAACCTCAGCCTTTCTGCCTCCATGGTAAGTACTTAGGCTCTGAAGTCAGCCAGACTTTTGTGGGATCTTGCACAACTTACCTAACCCGATTTCATTTCCTCTCCTCTAATAATAGTTCCAATCAGAGCTGGAGTTGTTGCAAGAATGAAAGCACCTGGCTGCTGCCTGCACAGCGATGGTTCGATAAGCGATAGCTCTCATTGCTCCATCTAACGTCTACTTCAACCCACTTGGGAGCTCGGAGTGGCCACTCGTGTTGGTGGTTCTAGATTGCTCCAGAGGCAATTCTGCTGTTTTTGAACATCTACCTTTTTTATTTACAGGCTAATCAACATGACTGGGTGGCACCCCAGTGATGCCAGCCAGGGAACTTATCAGGAAAGGTAGACATGGTCACAGTCCCATCCACATTTGTGTCTTATCAGCTCCCAAAGCAAGTCTTGTCTCATTGAAATGATGCGAACACAGAAGCGCTCTGCCCCAACTCTACTGGCCTACTCATTTTTTTCCCCCAAAGCCGTACAATCTCAGCACCTTTGGGCTCTTAATTACATCCTATGTTCCCGGGAGGCGCCCCTCCCCAACCCAGCCCTCTGTCATCTCTTCCTCCCCTAAACCTGTAATATCTGTACCCTTTACCTGGCTTCCATCATATGCTTATTTGTATTGTTGATTTAAAAAATGCATGGGTGGCTTGTCTTCCTTGGCAGCAATGCATGCGGGATGAAAAGGGGAGGGTGATAGGGATGTATCTCTCATTTACGGATCTCCATTATGTGCCAGCCAGAGGGCTACATACTTCATGTGCATGGCCTCAGTTTAATCCTGAGAGCAGCAATATCATCCCCATCTTACAGATGAGGAAAGCGGGCTCGTGGAGTTGCAGAAACTTGCCCAAGTCACACTGCTAGAAAACAACATAATTGGGATTGGTGTCCAGGTTGCGTGACTCCACAGCTGCTCGAGGACAGAGGCCGCAAATCCCCACAAAGGATTTCCATGGGCCTGGCCTGGAAGCCCAAGGTCTGTAATTAACATTAGCCGTTGACAATGGCCATCTTTCAGGGAGGTATGACATTAAACGAGAAACAAGAAACGTAGGTACACGCTTCCCCCTTGGCCAGGCACACAGTGAGGGCTGTGTCCTTGCGTGTATGTGTTCCGAGCGTGACGCTGGCCCCGGCTACAGCCCACGTCCTCTCAGCACAGCTCTGGCCCTACCAGCTCCCTGGGCACACGCTGCCACCTCCCCCTTGCCCAGATTGGCGCCAGCTCCCCAGCTTCCCCACACGCTTGGAATTCTGAGCTCATTCACCAGACAGGTGCAATTTCCCACCTCTCACTCTCCGGCACTTTCTGTGCAATCGATCACAAACTGTTTCCAAATTAACCTAGATTTAGCTCCGGTCTCCCCTCTTTCCACTCGGGCAATTTCCTACCTACCCCGGGGGTAGGTTTCCTCCCCCAGGCTCCACTCCCTGGGTGTCTGTCTCTTCCTGTAAATTTCCTACTGATCCAGAGACTGGGTTTCTGTCCAGCGTGACCCTCTTGCCCTTGGTCAAGACTATTCTGGACTTGATCTCTTTCTCAGGATGCCTCTCTGCTCTGTTCTTGACCGTGGTTTAGGGGCATAGGACAGGCAATTCCTTTCTTCTCCTGCTACCCCTTCTTGGGATTCACCCTATATGCTGAGCTTTCTTTTAATTAATATTTTGGGTTGAAGGGGCCATAAAGATTCCTCTGCATAAGTCCCTAAAAACATGTAAAGAGAAAGAACTTTGGGAGGGCAGAGATCAGAGGGAATCAGCACAAGGAAAGAGTTTGGGGATATAACTCAAAGCTGAACAAGAATTTCTTGGTAAATCCCGAGAACTGTATACCCCACCCTCAGTAAACTCCTGTCTCGAAAGAGCAGAGTAGGAAAATAGCATGAATTGAGCTCCTACTATGTGTCAGGTACTATATACTCTGTGCGTTACCACAGATGAGCATGATCATCCCCAATGTACAGATGAGAAAACTGAGGCTCAGAGGGGTTGGCCAAGTTGTTGTCTGTGCCACAGACCCAGGAAGTTCAACACTCTCATCCACTGTGCTAAACTACCTCTGCATTCTCCCTCTCTAGAGTCTTCTGAGGGATGCGCATGTGGGGAGGGGTAGAAAGGGAAGGAAAGGAGTAGATGTGGGGGGGGGCATTCATCTACCATTCTTCTGCCAGGTAAGCTCCAACATCAGATCTGCCTCCTTGGCCCATAAGTTCGAGGTAGTTGCTGCCCCAGAACTGGCAGCTGAGGCAGGTAGGAGTGGGGGTGGGAGGGGGTGGGTAACAGCGGCAGAAAATCAGAAAGCGGCTGACTCTGGAGGGAGACAGCCAGTGAGGGCCTCGGGGTAATTTCCCCACAAGGCCTCTGTGGCCCAGCGGCTGTGTGGGGTGTCCTGGCACATCAGCAGTCACGGGATCAAAGAACAAATAGGAATTAATATCCCTGAGGTGGTCCGGAGCTCCTGATACCAGCAGAAAATTACAGAACATGAGACGGGAGCATTACAGAATGAATGGGAGGGGACAAGAGATTTCCGTGGCTAATCCTGTTAACAAGACAATTTCTTATCAAACTCATTATGCTTTTGAAAGGAGAGAACAAGAGGGGGAAGAGGAGGTAGGGGGAGCGTGTGATGGGGGCTTAGCCCTGGAGAAGGAAGGAGAGAGGTAGGGGAGCCGTGGTTACAGAGACTGCAGGTTTCCGTGAAGTAGGCATGTGAGTGGCAGGCGTCTGGGGGAAGAGGACTCCCCACCTGTCCCTGCCCTAGAGGCCAGTGGCAAAACCCCTCCCTGATGGCTAAGTCCCTGCTGAGCTGCTGGGAACACCCTCCCTGTCCCGCCAGTTGTCTGAACCCACAGGTGACCAGAGAAAAGCAGGCTCTCAAACTTCTTTCTTTGACCATATCTCCATCTCGTCCCATCTCCCATGGGTCAAAGAGGACCATCCCCATCTGTGTAGATGCTGACAAAGCAAAGCACACCATGGGTCTGCTAAGCACGTTCCTGCCGGCGGCGTCTCACTTCTCCTTGTGGCCCCGCCCCCTGGGAGGGGGGCGGGGATGGGATTACAGGGCCTAGGAAGTTAGAGGGCCCTTTCTGGCACTTCCCAGCTTGGTATTTTGGGCAAACCACTTAACCTCTCTGAGCAATCATTTTCTCATCTTAAAAACAGAGATTAAATAAATCTTGCCCTACCTACTTCACAGGGTCCTTGTCAGGATTAAAAAGGACGGTGTAGGCAAGAGGACCTTGTAATCTGCGAACATTTTACATACACAGAAGTGATGTTTGGGGCCATTTTGAAGTTAAGGTAGTAAGTTAAGTGTCTTGCTGGACATAACGAGGTGGAAGTGGGAAGCCAGGCTTGAACCGTTAGTTTCAAATCCAGGGTCATTTCTGCTGCCGGAAGATCACTCCATGGGCTTGTCTTTGACTAGGCAATCACAAGGGACTTCAATTGGCACAAACTTAATATCTGTTTATTAAGGGCCCACGTTGCACTCAATATTCTCCCAGGCTGGCTTGGGGAAAGAGTGAGGTCAAGGACAGAGTCCTCATCATCAAGAAGCTTGGCATCCAGGTGGGGCAGAGGAGTCAGATCCAAGGAGCAATGAGAAGAATTCAAGTCAGGGTGCCTCCCTCACCCCCACAAATACCCAAGGGCACAGTGTGAAGGGCCAGACAAAAAGTCCTGTGGATGAGTAACAAAGGCAAAGACCCTGGGCCGGCACCATGAGGGAGGGCTTCCCGGAGGACTTAGGACTCGCGGTGGGTCCTAAAGGATATGTGGGGTGTGGAGAAGGAAGTCAGGGAAGAAGTCAGGGAAACATTAAACAGACATTTATGGAGCACTTGCTGTATATCTGGTGCTGTGATAAATTAGGGCCAGATACAAAGATGCTTAAAATCTTTTAGAGGTCAAGTTCAAGGTCAAATCCAAGCCCCTCAGCAAATGTTGGTGAGGGTGAGGAAAAGCTGGACCCTTGTGCACTGCTGGAGGGAATGTAACATAATGCAGCACTATGGAAAACAGTATGGTGGCTCCTCAAAAGATTAAAAATAGAACTACCATGCGATCAAGCAATCCCACCTCTACGTACATCCCCCAAAGAACTGAAAGCAGGGACTCTGAAAGATATTTGTACACTCATGTTCACAGCATTATGACGCACAATAACCCAAAAGTGAAGCAACCCCAGTGTCCACCCATAGACAAATGGATGAACAGAATGTGGTCTGTAAATACAATGGAATATTACTCAGCCTTAAAAATAAAAGGAATTCTGACACGTGCTACAACACGGATGAACCTTGAGGACACTATGTTAAGTGAAGTAAGCCAAGCACGAAAGGACAAAAAGTGTATCATTCTACTTATATAAGGAACCTCGCATAGCCAACTTCATAGAGATAGAAATTAGGATGCTGGTTGCCAGGGGTTTGCGGGGGGCAGGGGAAAATGGGGAGTTGTTGCTTAATGGGTACAGTTTCAGTTTTGCAAAATGAAACTGAACTTAAACATTACTGTTTAGAGATGGATGCAAAACAATGCGAATATACTTAATGCCACTGCACCATACACTTAAAAATGGTTAAGACTGCAAGTTTTATGTTCTCTGTATTCTAACATAACTAAAAATAATAACAAAAGGGCAGGTTCTACTGGCACAAACCTTTTAACCATTGTCCTTCCTCCTTTTTTCCTGCTTAAAAGATGGATATGTGGCTCAGAAGCACAGAGGCTGTCTTGCAGTCATGAGGATGGCAGAGCGGGAAGGGAAAAGGAGTTTAGTTTCTTAGCAACTGGGCCAGCCCTAAGCTACCTGTACCCAGACTCCATTATACGAGAAAAACTACTCTCCAATTTGGCTAAGCCATTGCCTTTTTGTTACATGCAGCCAAACACCATCCTAATGGAGACAGTTTCTAAAGCTCATCACCTCTGGCTGTTTCCACCCCTCCTGCCTCTTGTATTACTATCTTCCTGCTCAAACATCTCTGACACGATGGAACCTTGTATCTCCTGGAAATGCCAGGCTCTGTGCCTTTGTGCACGCCAGGCCCTCTGCAAGCCCTTCCTTCTGAGCAACCTCCTTGATTGTTCCAAAAGCTTCTTCCATGGCCTCCTGCATTCAGGTTGGGCATTGTCCTGGATGGGTGAGTTACCCTTTGTCAGGACTGCCCTAGCACCCCACACCCAACTCTCTCATGGTATTTACCACTTTTCTCGAGAGTGGCTGTGTTCATGTTCTCTTCCCTCTAGACAGCAAGCTCCTAGAAGGTCAAGATCTGTTCGGGTCTGGACGCCCGGTGCTATGTGGCAGGTGCTGGGTAATGATGGGTGGACCAGAACTCTTCTGACTCCCAGGGGTCACAGTTGGAGGAGAAGGATTCAGACCCAGAAGCAGTTCCCTGAGAGGCGTGGCCTGAGGTGCCGGGGAAGCCCAGAGGACCAAGTGACTGCTCTGTCACAGGGGAGGTCACCGTTGAGCTGGGGCCGGAAGGACTCCTCCTGGAATGGCGGTGTCTGCCTCCCGGTGTAGGGGTGAAGGCGTAAGGCATGACAGCGCAGGGAGCCTCTGGGAAGCAAGGTCTTGGGAGGCAATGACATGATGGGGCTACAGTGTCAAGAGCTTGCCTTGTAGGCTCTGCACGGAGGGGCTGCTGAGGAGAAAGTGTCACGTTGGGGGTTCAGGAGCCAGGCACAGAGTCAGCGCTGCACACCTGTCAGCTTAACCACTGTGATCAACTCTGATTCATGAAAAGCTCTCCGGCAAAGTGTGGAGGATGGCGGGGAACCGGGAGGGGTGGCAGCAGGAAGACGGTATGAGCTTTTGCAGGAGTCCTGGTGCCTGACAGATGAGGAGGAGGGGGAGGGGGGTGGGGTCTGCAGGAGAGAGAGAGAGGAGACTGCAGTCTAGGGCCAAGACCTGGCTCTGTCACTTACTGATGTCACTTAGGGCCAGTTTCCAATTCCTTTGTGCCCATTTCCACATTAGCAAAAGAAGGTCATTGTGTTACCAATCTCAGAGACATGTCATGAGAATTATGTGAGACAAATGGTTATAAGTGATAAGCACGAGGCCTGGCACACAGCAAGTGCTCAGTGACCCTGAAGGAAGAGGGGGGAGAGGGACCATCCTCAGTCCCTGTGGGATAATAAAAAAATTTTTTTTTATTTGTTAAATTTAATTTTTTGGCTGCGTCAGGTCTTAGTTGCAGCATGAGGGCTCTCTACTTGAGGAGCACGAGCTCAGTAATTGTGGCACGTGGGCTTAGTTGCCCCACAGCATGTGGGATCTTAGTTCCCCGACCAGGGATCAAACCTGCATCCCCTGCATTGGAAGGCAGATTCTTTACCACTGGACCACCAGGGAAGTCCCCCTGTGGGATATTTACAGACAGTAAAACCTGTGGCCGGAGCTGAGGGGTAAATTGGGGGCTACAGGAGGTCCAGGTGGTTGAGAGGGGAGGGCTGGATGGCAGAGGCTTTGAATGCCAGGGCAAGGAGTCTGGGCTCATCTGAAGGTTTCTGGATGGTGGCATGTATGTAGGACGGGAGGAGTGCTTTAGAAAGATGAATTTGTTTCCGTTTATAGAGCAAAGAGAGAGAGAGAGAAAGAGGGAGGGAGGGAGGTGGGGGGAGAGGGGGGGGAGAGAGAGAGAGAGAGAGAGAGAGAGAGAGAGAGAGAGGGAGGGAGAGAGAGAGGGAGGGAGGCTGGAGACTAGGAGGTGAGAGAGGACCAGACTTTTTCCTTTCCAGGCTCATAGTCATCAATCTAAGTCCTGTCCAGTTTCTTTCACCCTCCAACTTGGCCCTACGAATGGGTCTAAGAGGAAGTAGGTGGAGGGGATGCGGAGAAAAGCTAGAGACAAAGGCACATCCCATCAATATGCCCTGTGTGAGACCCCACCTGACTCCAGGGCCCAGGGAGTAGGCACTCAGCCTGGGGCTGCAGCTACACACCCCACGCGCCCACGAGAGCCAAAGAGATGGATGTGGTCATGTCCTCCACCTCCAAGTGAAGGTCAAGTGCTTTGAGAAGTCAGCTTGTTCGGCAGGACTTTGCGTGCATTGGGGAAGGGCTGGCATCATTTTGTAGCCACACCCACCTAGAGCTTAATGGCCCGCTTATCTGCATCTTCTTAGCTGTGGTACTGATCCATTTTTGTCAGATTAAATTGGTCTGGTGGGGAAGAGAGCGCTAGATAAAGAGGTGACACGTTGGCATCTCCCCAGCAAAAGGGGAGCATTGTCCTTCCTGGAGATGGATGCAGGGAGGGGCCAGTCCAGACAGGACCAGGCAGGGACTAGACCTTGGATGAGGGATCTTTTTTTTTTTTTTTTTTTTTTTGCGGTACGCGGGCCTCTCACTGTTATGGCTTCTCCAATTGCAGAGCACAGGCTCCGGATGCGCAGGCTCAGCGGCCATGGCTCACAGGCCCAGCCGCTCCGCAGCATGTGGGATCTTCCCGGACCGGGGCACGAACCCACGTCCCCTGCATCGGCAGGTGGACTCTCAACCACTGCGCCACCAGGGAAGCCCTGGATGAGGGATCTTTTAAAACAGGCATGAGGATTACTTCTGAGCCCTTCATGGTGATGCTGAAGGAAATGAAAATGTCCCCTGGAAACTCTAGTGCGTGTCAAGGGTCACAGATGGGAGGTCAAGAGCGTGGGGGCCTGGGAAGCAGGTGCAAAGGCAGAGTTCGGCAGGAGGGGCTCTGACAGGAGACTGAAGGCACCTCCCGAGATAAGGCTGAAAGTGCTTACTGCCAGTGCAGGCTGCTTCCCCGGGACAGACGTGGGGCTCGGGACCCCTGCCTTCCAGGGAAGAGGCTCCGCCCTGCTCCCACCTGCCTCTGTACCTTTGCAGAGCATGGAACTGGCCCAGGCTTCCTGTCCTGGAGGGAACCAGGCCCTTCTGGGCCTGCAGTCCCAGCCCCACCCCTGCTCTCCCCCTCTGGAGGACCCAGTGTCAACAGAGGGGGTGGTACAGTGGGCGCTGGGAGGCAGTAAAGCTTCAGCTTCTCAGAGCCCCAGTCCCTCTTCCTCCCTTTCATGGGAGCCAAAAACAAGGGAGAGGCCCCAGGCGCCAGCAAAGCATTTTGCTGTGTGCAATTTGCATTCGGTCTCCATCTTGAGCAGCCTGGCTTTGGGCCACCAGGAGAAAGAGCAGTGGCTCAAGCGGAGAAGGCGCTTAGTCCAGTGTGGGGTGTAAAGTGTTGGTGGTAGTAGTGGGGAGGGAGGGGCATTGCTCTGAGGCAATGAGAGAGGGGAGAGGGGAGAGGGAGGGG
>NW_021703784.1:14470034-14626529 GCF_005190385.1 Monodon monoceros | reverse complement strand
GGGGGGAGGGGGGAGGGGAGGGGGGCAGAGGGGAGAGGGGAGAGGGAGCAATGCACAGGGGTGGGCGTTAGGGGCCAAGAGGGGAAAGGCCTAGGACAGTGATTCTCAGGTGGGGCGACTTTGGCCCTCAGGGGATGTGGCAGTGTCTGGAGACAGTTTTGCTCATCATAACTGGGTCGGGGGTGTTGTTCCTGGCATCTAGCGGGTAGAGGCCAGGGATGCTGCTAAACATCCTACAGGGCAGCCTCCCTTATCAGGTCAACAGTGCCGAGGCTGAGAAACCCTGGTTGGGTGGAATCGGAGGAGAGAGGACAAAAAGCAGGGAGGAGGTGGGTGGGCAGTCAGCTCTAACCAGCGTCTCCCAGGCACAGGGCAGCGCTGGGCACTGTGGCGTCAACAAAATGAGCAGTGGGTGTCCAGCTGTGGGCAAACTGATAAGCTGCTGTCAGGACCCACTTTAGCAGGGCCGGGTGCCTTGGAGAAACACAGGGTAAGGAGGCTGGGTTGAGGAGGGGCAGAGACCTCGGCACAGAGAAAGAGGATGGAGGGAATACAGACCTGGGCAAGGTCAAAGTTCACATGGGGGGCCACCGTTCAGGCGCAGAGATGTGCGGGTTGGCTGGGTGAGTCAGGCTCAGGTTAGGAGGAGCTGGGGCATAGGGCTGGGGGAGAGGAAGGGCCTGCCCCAAACCCAGAGAATCTCCAGCCTGGGTCCGAGCTCCTGAGGCCCGTTCCCCGAGTGAACAGGTGTGGCTTCTGGGATGGGGTAGGGGGTACAATGAGCAGGTGAGGGGCTGAGGTCAGCCTCTTCTTGGAAGAGAGGAGGGACCACCCTGACCAGGGACATATTGAAGAATTCAAGGGCTGGAAGGGACTGCATTCTATTAGCAATGAGGAGGAGGAGGATGGAAATAGTAACAGTTGTAACACAGCTGTCGTCCGTTGAGCACCTGCTTCGTGCCAGGCACAGTGGTAGGCGTTTTAATAAAGTATCTCACTTAATCAGCACGACAACTCCATGCGGTATGCAAAGAAGCCCGGAGGGGTGAAGTGATGGTCCAAGCTGTCGCCACCGCAGTCCCTTTGTCTACTGTCACAGCCTCGCAATAGCTCATATCGGTGCTGTCAAAACAACTTTCTCATTTGATTCGCACGTGGCACCATGAAGTAGACTGGGCAAGTACCAGTAATCCTATTTTATATTTAAGAAAATTGAGGACACCTAGTTTATTAGTGGGAAAGCCAGAACTAGAACCCAGCTTGTTGACTCCTAGCCGAGGCTGTTTCCAGAACTCTCTAGAACTTAGAGAGGGCAACCATTCCTGCCCTGCTTCTGCCTCTGCCTCTTCATGAGGGGGCTATCGCATCCAGCTCCTGTGCAACCTGCCTGAGCTGTCCCACCAGCTCCCTGTACCAGACCTGGGAGAGGCCCGTGGGCTCAGAGTGGTGTCAGAGCAAACTGGCGTAAGATCCTGCCCAGCCATGCTGGCCTCAGGGGCAAGGGCTTCCATCCTGGGCACGTCTTCACCCCATCTCCCCCACTGCCCATCCCTTTGAGGTTTTCCTTATTACTGTAAAATTAATCTTCATTTACTCAATAACTCATGAGGCAGTGACAGGAAATGCTTAACAAAGCGCAAACTCCCCAGTCCCGGCTGGCCTGGACCACAAGCTGTCCCGAAGGCTAGGCTCCAGGGTTGCCCAGAGACAGAGATGGAGGGTGGGCGCTGGGCTCCCAGGCACAGCCACAGGTGAGCAGGAAAGCCCAGGCTGCAGGAGCAGACGCTCCAGGCGATCAGGGCACAGGGCTCACTAGTGAACACGCAGCGTGTGCACTGTGCAAGACGGAAGCCCCCCGGGAATGAGGCCCGCCTCTCATCAGAGCAGCGCAAGGTGAGCGGAAGCCCTTTTCCTCGTGCACCTTCAGATCCCCCCTAATGGGAAGTTAGACTACGCCCAGGGCAGTGAGCATTGGGCTATGCGTCAGGAGGCTTGGGTCCTGACCACTTCAGTGATCCTGGACCTGTGGCTTCCCCTCTCCCAGCTCTGGCTTCTTTGTGCAGAGTGAGGACTTTGCCAGATGACTCTTTAGACCTCGCCCAGTTGGGGCGCTCTGTGATGCTGCCACTCCATCTCTTAAAACCCTGCAGCGGCTCTGCGCTGCCTCCACGATGAAAGCTGAGCCCCTTTCTAACCTCCGCGAGCTTTTTCCTGACGAGACTACTGCCTGCGTCTCCAGCCGTTCCCTGCCCCTCACCTTACTCCATCTGCCCAGAACCACATGCTCTTCCCCTGGTTCTCTTACCCTCTCCTAGGGGCCTTTGCACCTGAAGCTTCCCCCCGCCTGGGAAGGTCTGGGTCTCTGTTTCCCACCCATCTGCCCCCTCCACTAGCATCTTATCTTCAGCCGCAGCTCAGCTTTCACTTTCACTGAAAACCCCTCAGGGACCACTCAGGACGGGCTGGACGCCCCTTGTACACGCTGCAGAGCACCTGGGTATTGCACACCACTGCATGCATTTGCCTTTGACGTGTTTCCCTGTTCAAATATATGCTCTCTGAGGACGGGGCTGCGTCTGTTATGACCCTAGCTGTATCCCAGTGCCTTGCGCAGTGTGGCTTGGTAGATGTAGAATGAATAAATGACTGCATGCGATGAGTCCACGGGCATAGAAGCCCAGGAGAAACATGTTTCAGGGCAAGGATGGGGGGTGAGGGAAGGAAGGGGGCGGGGAGGCAGCTGGAGCAGCCTCACAGCCTCTGCTGGAGAGAGAGTGCTGGGAGAGACAGTGCTGGGAGAGAACGGGGTATCACAGGCCACCCACGATAGGAGCTCTTCTGCCTGCAGCCTTGTTTCAGAGGGGCAGGCATTCTGGGGTTGTGGGTCTGACAGAGCATGCCAGTGGCCCTCTAAGATGCCAGCCTGCCGTGCGGAGCCTGAGAGCTCAGGCTCCCATCAATAACACATCATGGGTCCCCAGGCAGCCCCTGGGGCCCCATGTATGCTCCCCACCTAGGGTACGCCTCTCCTTGAACACATCACAACCCCCCTCCCCTTATGTCTGCACTCCACACAACCCCCATGCAAATGCCACCTCCTCTGTGTGCCTCTAGACCTCCTTGGAACCAATTCTTGCTCTGAGCCCTCACACCTCGTGGCACGTGTTTAATGCTGTTGTGAGTTGCACAGAAATGTTGACATGTGGGTCTCCTTGGTGGAAGGCAAGTTTCTCTGAGGCCCAAGGTCAAGGAAGCATGAATTAGTGGAGACCAACAGACTTGGGCTGAATGTTAGTTCTTTGCCAGTAGCTGACATAGAGCATGAATGAATGAATGAATACGTGAAGGTGCTTCACTTTTCTAAACTCCAGTTCCTTCTTTCTAAACTGGGAGCATCACATCCACATCACAGGGATATCGTAAGTCTGGCAGGCGTGGCATAGAAGCGTCCGATGCAGAAAAGAAAGGATTAGTATTATCGCTATTCATAAGTGCACGCCACCCACGCCTCCCATCCCAGCCCACTGCTTGCTGAGATGAGGTGACCGTCCAAAGCCATCACTGGAGCACCAAGCCCACTTCCTGGTGGTGTGTCACCCACCCCAACTCCAGTCCTGGGATGGAGGCTGCTTGCCGCTAACTGGGGGGGGGGGCAGTTTGCTGTTTTATTATAGTGTCCTTCTTTCTTACACATAGAAGGAAAGTTAAGAGATCCGGGGAAAGGGCGAAAAAGGAAAGAATAGAAAAAGCAAACCCAAAGAGCAAGCCAGCACCGTATGAGGTGGACGGAGCTGCAGGATCCATGGTGCTGAGGCAGCTTGCCTTGGCCCCCTCCTCCTCCAGGCCCCCAGCTCTAGAAGCTTGTTAAATACTGAGCCCCAAGCTGAGGTGGAAACTAGGCAGGGCTGGGAAGGAGGGTTCAGGGGCCAGCTGCATTTTAAAAACAACTGATGAAAGCTCCTCTCCTTGTGAACTTTCTACCTCCAGACCTTCACAGATGTGAACAAAGCTGCGTGCCAGAGGGAAACTGAGTCTCATTGGAGGCCCTGAGGTCCTTAACGCCCTCCTGCGTCATTTGGGTCTCCTCTGTCACGGTGTGTGTGTGTCTCTCACATTTGCTACTTGTGCTTAGTTTTGAGGAATTTTACCACCATTACATTAACTCCTTCTTGTTTGGAAAATGTAAAAGCAGTTAAGTGCTGAGCAGAGGAGGAAAACTATTAGGATGGGTACCAACACGGGGAGACTCTAAAAAATGAGAAGTGGAGAGAAAATGACAAATGTTGCACCGCTTCCCCACGGGATGAACTGTGTGACGGTGAGGACCACTCCGAGGGCAGAGAGCAAACTATACAAGACGTGAAAAGGGCAACCGGAAGACTGAGTTGGGGGTACAGCCAGATCAGGGATAGTGCAGACCCTGCCCCCCGAGTGCCGGAGCTGACAGCTGCAGAAGAGCCGGTTCATTCTGTGAGGTGGGCGGGCATCTCTTGGAGAATGGTCTTCCCCACCCCAGGGTCTGAGGGCTGATGACCTGACCTGGTTCTCAGAGTTTATGCTGATCCTAGATAACATTTTTGAGTACTCACTATGGCTCAGGCACTTCATGTGGATTGCCTTATTTTATCCTCCCAGGTGATTTTTATCATCACCATCATCTCTATTTTATAGAGGAGGGAATGGAGACTTACAGAGGAACTTGTGTTTTTTTGTTTTGTTTTGTTTTGTTTTTTTGGCTGCGCTGCGAGGCATGTGGGATCTTAGCTCTCCAACCAGGGATCGAACCCATGCCCCCTGCAGTGGAAGCACGGAGCCTTAACCACTGGACTACCAGGGAAGTCCTGGAACCTGTGCTTTTAGAGGAGCTGGTCAAGTGAAGGAGTCAGAAGGAAGGTTACCCTCCACCCCTGCTCGGGAATTACAGAGACAGAGCATGAACCCAGGCCCCTTAATTCCCATCCTACCTCCTTTCTATCACACCAAGCTACCACGCTTAATTTATTCTGTACTAATTTTGCTAAGGGGAAGGTCAGAAAGGCTTCACGGGGGTGGTGACATTTGAACTGGGTCTTTGTGGCCCGGATAATGTTATGGGCCAAGTCTCCTTTCCTTGTAGGCTCCGAGAGAAACTACATTTCCCAGCCTTCCCTGCAGCCAGGCAGGCCTGTATGACTGACCAATGGGATGCGGGCTGAAATAATGCACCCACTCCAGGCCTGGCTCCCAAGACCTCCTGCATGTTCCTCCACGCTCACCCCCTCTTCTCTGCTTACTGGCCATATACTGGGTTGGCCAAAAAGTTCGTTTGGGTTTTCCCATAAGCTCTTACGGAAAAAGATCTTTTCCATAAGATCCCGAACGAACTTTTGGGCCAGTACATGGATTCCAGTGGAAGGCTCTGAGACCTCAGGAGAAGAAGAGCTCTGCCCCCAGCGACTGAGAGGGACATGATGTGAGAAATGAACGTGTAAGGTACTAAGTCATTGGGACTTCGGAGTTGCTTATTACAGCAGACTGTTTACGGGCTAATACAGCCCTGAAGGATGAGGATGTGTTTGCGAAGGCAAAGAAAGTGAGGAAGGACTTCCTGAGAAGTGAAAGAACACCTTGGGCAAACTTGTGGAATGTGAGGGGGAGGCTGTCAAGCCGGCAGGCTTTATAGAGGGGAGGAGGGAATGAGCTAGAATGGCGGGGGCAGCCGAGAGAAGGCCTTGAGTGCTGTGCTGGAGATGATCGGGGGCCTTAGGGGGTTTTATGCCAAAGACTGACACGTTTGATCGGAGTTTTAGAAGCATCATTCTAGTGCTTGCTTATTCAAGACCTTTCCAAGGAATTCCGGTCCTGAGAGCTGTTCATAGAAAATGCAGTTCTGCCTGCCCTTGGAGATTCACAACACACATTAACACCTCAATCCCACTCTAGCCTTTACTGGTTTACTTTCTTCATAGCGCTCGCCACAATTTGAAGCTCTTATTTGCTTACACATTTATCTTCTATCTCCCCTGCATTAGAATATAAGCCCCGTGAGAGCATAAAACTTGTCTTATTCACCACCTATTGCCAGCAGCTAGCCGAGTACCTGGCACTTGGCGGGTGCTCGATATACATTTGGCGACTGAGCGACTAAAGGCTCTGAGAAGTCCTGTGTAAAGAACTGGTTTACTGTGTGTGCAAGACCTATTACAATTTCCCGTGACTATCACACTTCGTAAATGCTGTTCTCGTGGCCAGTGGCAGATGGTGGAGTTCTTTGCTGGCAGTGCCTACTGACCCCAGGGGCCACTGAGGGCCATGACCCTTCATGGTGTTGGGGGTGGGAGGTTCAGCTAAAATACAAGGATGCCACTGGACAAGGCAGCTGGAACCTGGTGCTGAGGCTGGAGCCTCTCTCCCTGGAGAGCTGAAAGCAGGATTAGGTCTCCTGCTTCCCGCCAGCCTGGCTCCACGCCAGCTGCAGGGCCAGCTTTCCACACATGGCAGTGGAGGGATGAGGCTAAGCTCTGAGGATTAATACTGGCCTTGTACAGGACCCAGCTCCCATGTCAAATGATCTTCAGCTGGGCACCAGGAGCCCAGACAAATGAGATAATGAAATCCAAGCTTCGTTGGGGGAAGGAATAGGGCCCAGAGAGCCGAGCCCTGGTGGGGAAGGTACAGGGAGACCAGAGCTCTGGAGGGCCCGGGGCTGTGTCCCGCTCAGTTTCCTCAAGCACCCATGGTTGGGGGGGGGCCTGAGAGGTACCTCTGGGGTGGGAGCAGAGGCCTCAGAGCAGGAAGGGGCTTTGGAGATCACCTTCATCACTGCAGTCACTGGTACCATTTATTGAGCAGCTACTATGCACCAGACACTGACAGAGTCCTCTCAAGTACTGCAGAGGTAGGGATTAGTGTCCTTATTTTACATATGATGACACTGAAGCTCAGAGAGAGAGAGAGAGAGAGAGATTTCCCCAAGATCCTGGAGTGAGTGGCCAGGTTGGGAGGAGGAACCCAGTCCTGGACTCCCTGCCCAGTGCTCTTTCCTCCACTCTCTGTGGCTTCCTGGAGCCCTAGCCTGTCCTTCTGTGCTGCTGTGATCCAGGCATTCCCAGGTGAAGCCTTGGCTCTGGGGCTCAGCTAGTTCTCCGCTCTCCCGCTCAGAACAGCTAAGTGAGAGGGAGGGGGAGGACGGAGAATGGGCCTCACCCCACTCTCCCCCCACCTCCAGCTGTGCACTCTAGCCTTGCCCTTCAAATCAAAAAAATTCCCACAGGGCAGAAACCCTTTGTGGTTTCACTGGATTCCCCGCCTAGTCCTGGGAGACGAGGTCAGTGAGGCTGAGAAGGGAGCCTCCGGTGGCGGTGGGGAAGCTGGATCTGGCGTTTCGCTGTCATCATTATTAACGTGGATTTCCAGCTGTGGAATACGGTCCTTGGCAAGGCCTCGGCCTCCCCACCCTCACCCCTGGGATCCTGCCAGGGCCTTCTTGCCCCGCCCCCATTTTGTCCCGGGGTGTGTGCTCAGGTCATACTAGCTCTGTTTCCAGTGTAACACCAATGATGGGCATTTAGGAGGTGGTCAGTGAGGATGTGCAGGTGAATTATTAGGAAGGCCAGTATCTGGGGGGAATGGGCCTTGCAAAAAGCTGGTCCTCAAAATTCAGCCGAGTGAAGGTGATCAAGCAATCCTTGTCCACTGAGGGGAAATAAAGATGGGTTATCTGCCGCACCCCCTTCATTCGATAGGAGCTCGTTGCTCAAGTTCCCCTTGGCTAGTTCAAGTGCAGGTATAACCAGACCCTGCAGGAGGGCCTCAGAGTCCCGGCTCTTACAGTCTGCTGGGTCAATTAGGTTCTGCCAGAGGGAGGGGAAAAGAGACCTCCACGTGTTGGTCCCTTCCAGCCTTCGTGGTCACAGTGGTGACTACGGTGATGCCAGCTAACAGTTTGGAAGCCCGGCACTTTCACAGATGCTGCCTTAGCTGTTCTTCAGAACAGTCCTGTGAGAGAGCTACTGTTTCAGCATCCCCTTCCCCAAATGCAGAGATGAAGTTAGGGGACACGCTCAAGGTCATACTGCTGCTGCTAAGGGGCTCCAGCCAGCACTCAAAACTCAGGCACATGCTAGAGCAGCCCGAGGTGGTCTGAACACCCAAACCCGATCCTGCTACGGTCGGCGGGTCAGGCCCGGAGTAGACGGTCCATATGTTCTCTGCAAGCTTGTGGCCGGCCTTCAGGGGTCCTCAGTTATAGATACTGATGATGATCAGATTCCAGTCCAGAAGAATCTCTCAAGACCCCCCTCAGCTCCTGGCAGCTGCAAGGAGTCAGAGTCTACCTTCCATTCTCTCAGAGCCTTCTCCTGATCCCTTAGTCCCAGGCCCCAGACAGTGTCACCTCTGTGCTCTGCCAGCCCCAGCTGATCCCCCTCTCAGGTGGAAATCCCTAAGTCACAACAACCAGAGGTCCTGCAGAGACCACAGTTCCCAGCGAAGCCGGCAGCCTCTTTCCTCTGCAGCTTCCTGCTGCCCATCACGCCAGCTCCACACGAATGAAGCACAGCTGGTTCAGACCCCCCCTGGAGTGCTAGGTCCTCCCTATGCCAAGTTCTCCCTTATACCTTCTCAGGTGAGAGCCAAGGGCAGCATCCCGGGAGACTTTTGGAGGGGGAATGCAGCCATCCCTTTCCTGGTGAAGGAGAACCTTGTCTTCCTCCCTCCGACCCAGCCCATCACATCCTTCTGGGAACCCCGGCACAGCTGAAGGAGAAGGCCCAGCATCTCCCAGCATGACTGCCTTCCTCTGCTGCTATGGGTCCCTCACACTTGCTGGTACATTCAAGAGGCGAACGCTCTTGGAGACCAGGACTCAAACAGGAGGCAGGGCCCATGAGTGTCAATAATAGTAACAGTACAAAAAGCTGTTACTTGTCGAGTCATTTGTCAAGTACTTGGAGGATGAAATCCTTGTAGGAGCTGTTCCATCATTTTGTTCCCATCACTGCCCTGTACAGTGGGAAAGCCAGGTGCTTTATCCTCATTTATTTGCAAAGAAACTGAGGGCCAAAGAGAGGAGAGACCCCTTCTGTGTTCCTTCAGCTCCAAACTTTAACTGATCACTTGGGCTGAGCATCTCGTCCAGGCTGGGGTGGGCAGCCTGATGCCCACTGATTTTTATTCCGTAACATCCTCCCTGCTTCCTGGGCGCACAGCTAGAACATACTTCCCAGGCCCCTCTGAGCTGTTTTGGGACCAAGACTTCTCTGAAGCTGTGGATATCCAAGTTCTATTTCCCCTTCTGTGGATGGATGCCGCCAACGTGAGGCCCTAGGGGTGGAGGAGCCATAAGATGGGAGGGGCCCGGGTGCCTAAAGTCATCTACAGATCAGGCCATTACCTTGGACGTAAACCTCTACTGTGTTTGAGTCAATATAATTTTGAAGATCCATAGCCTGGCCCACCTGTGTGTGTGTGTGTGTGTGTGTCTGTCTGTCTCTCTCTCTCTCTCTCTCTCTCACACACACACACACACACACACACACACACACAATGTATTTAGTCTTGTATGTTCTATGCATTCAGGGCAAGGGGAGTAAATGATGTAAAGGTGCATATTTAACAGTCCCTGCCCTCAAGGAGGATATAGTCTAGTCGGGGAACTGAGGCAGACACAGGTGACAGGTGTTTAGCCAGACTCCACCAAGCATCATTGAAATGAGTGAGTCAGCACCTGGGCTCAGAGGTGGGAGAGCCCCGGGGCAGGGGAGCAGGCAGGGAAGGCATCTCTGATTCTGCTGGATATCAGGTTCTCAGGTTTTAAGGAGTTGGGGGATTTGGTTAATAGAGTGGAGGGGCTGGGCCTTCCCAGAAGGAGGGACAGTGGAGTAAAGGCTTGTCTACAGGCGTGTGTTCCAGGGGTCTCTGGATCAGCTGAAGCCCCTCGTCAGGCTGCCGGCTACGTTACAGGCTCTCCTGTCCGGCCTTCAGGGGGGACATGCCCTCTGGGGTGAGGCCGCTGTGGTTGGTGGCAGAGCAGAGGCTGGGAAGCCGGGGTGCCTGGGCTTCCAGCTCACACACCTCTTCGGGTCCTGGGTGTTTCCCATCCCTCCAAGACAGCTGTGCCCAGGGGTCCCCAGGGCAGCAGTGGCATGAGCATGGTGAGGAGTTGGCTCATTCCAAGAGCTCCTCCAAGCTCAGGCTTTCGGGGGAAATCTCTTCATCCCTGAAGTGAAGGGCTGGCTCCAAAGCACCTCTAAGGTGGACATGTGCTAGTTCCCTTCTTCCTTCTGGGTCCCTCCAGCTCTAAAATTCCAGGGCTTTCTGGAGCTGGCAAGGAGGGAGTGCTAAATCTCTCAATCCAGGAGTTGGATGGATGAGAGGGAGGTTCAGAGCACCCACCCACCCTCTGACCTCGACTCCAAGGCCATCCTGGGAGGGCCTCTTTCTGGCCCTTGGGTCTCTGTGGGAGTTTTGTCCTCTGTGGGATCCAACTCCAGAGAGGACAAATGGGCACTGTATCCTTGAGGGGAACCCACCCATTTAGGGGCCTGGGAAGGAACAGCAAATTCTGATTCCCCGGCTGGTCCCACAGAGGCCTGCTACTGGAGTGTCTGCCCTGCTCTCAAAAGACCCTGTAGCCTCCTCCACTGTGAGGAGAAGACTAGATGGGGCGGGGAGGGGGCGGCATTGGTGGTGGGCTCAGGAGGGGGGGTGCCTTCTCTTATTATCTGAAAGCTGGGCTGTCATGGTCTGGTTGCCCGAGGCCCCTGCCAGATAGCTGTGGAGTGCCGACCTGTGGGCTCTTCAACATTGGGTCTCGGACATGAACTATATGAACCTGTATCCTCTCTGCCGCTCCTCTGCTGTCATCTCTCCTCTGAGGCCGGTTCCAGGCATGTGGGCCCCTGAGTCTGGCTCCCTGCTACCTCCCAAGGACAGAGGTCCAGGCCCTAGACCAGATGAACACTACTAGTACCTGAGGCGCTCTGGGCTCTCACCTGCCTTGGGGCCTACAGCAAACCTTGGAACCCTCTTGGGCACCAGCACCAACCTGACTCCTTGTGAAGCAAAAAATGATTCCACTGCACAGGCCAGGAAGGGAAGGCCTAACAGACCTGGCCACACATTGAAACCACAGGGGCCCAGGTCCACGTGAGCCGATGGCGTTACAAGGAAGGCTCAGTCATGATGAGTTGCCTGGAAGAGGAAAGGTTTGCAGGGGACCTGATGATCAAGTTTAAATCAGTGACTCTTAATCTTTGCCTATTAGGACCACTTTTCAACGTTCAGAAGCCTAGGCTCCGCCCCTGAAGTTTCTGACTTGGTAGGTTGGGGTGAGGACCTGGCATCTGATTGTATAAAGCTCCTTCTGCTGACCCTGCTGCACGGCTGGGGCTGAGAGGCTTGTGCCATCCCACCCCCCCCAACCTCCGCTAACTAAGATGCTGTGAATCATGGTCTCTAAAGCAGGCAGGGCTCATCTCTCTACACGGGGTGGCGTGCTGTAGGGTGGCGATCAGAAAGAAAAGGCTCGTGCCCATTTGGCTGGGGTGAGGCCTGTCGGAATTGTAGATCAGAGAGAGGGTGGCTGGTCCCTGTATCCACAAAGCTCGTAACACAGTGCCTGGCACACGCGAAGTGGTTAGAAATGGAAATCTCCCCGCCATCCCTTCCCAAAGCCTCATACAACACAAGTGAAGCCTGATCTCAACAAGCTTTTTTCTCTCTGTACCCAAAATGCTTTTCGTTTTCAGTTCCTGATCAGGCAGGAGCTGGTGGAGAGAAGGATCCAGCCGTGTCCTGAGAGTCAGGAAACAATCGGCTGCAGAGTCAACATCTTCATCACTGCAAGTGGATAATCCAAGCGCAGAAAATTGAGAACTGGGCTGGAGCCACAGCAACGGTGGCCTTCAAAGGCCAATTACCATTGATGTGAATATTCTAGGCATCTTACACAGAGGCAATACACTTTGCACATGGCTTGGGCTTCATTTCAAAATTGAGCCCCTGCTTTAGAGCTAAATTTATTCTACAACTTATTTCCACATGGCAAAGCCTATCCCCTCCCCTGCCAATCCACAGTGGCAATACAGTATAATGGACAGAGCACCATATTAGGTAAGAGGGAGTCTGTGGTCTAATCCTAGAGTCTCCTGGTACAGGCATCACCCCAGGTTACTGAGTCTCCCTGGTCTCTGGCCCAGGAGCTGGACTAGATTAGTGTTCTCTGGTCCTCGTCCATGGCCTGGCTGGACCAGAATCACGTGAAGGATGTTTTACAAAGTACTGATATCCTGGTCCTACCTTCAGATTGTCCAATTCAACAGCTCTGCAGTAGGGCCTGAGCATCTATATGTTAAAAAATTCCCACAATGATTTTAATGCACAGCCAGGTTTGGGAACTATGTGGCCAGGGAAGATTTTCTTATTCTAACTGTACCATCAGAGGCATTTACCCACCTGACCACCCTCTCCTTACTAAGACCCTTAATTTCTCTTGGCTTCCATGACTCCATTCTATCCCGATTCCCCCCTACCTCATTGCCACACCTTCTCACTCTCCTTTCCTGATTCCTCTCTTCTGTTCCACATCTAAATGGGGGTGTACCCCAATGTCCTAAACCCCCTTCTCTACCTAGACTCTCTCCCTTGGTTTTTGCATCTACTTCCATGGCTTTAAATCCCACCGATATGCCAACAGCTTCCCAGGTCTGAACCTGTAGCCCCAGTCTTTCCATAGAACTGCTTACTTTTCACCTCCACCTGGATGTCTAACAGTCATTTCAAAGTTACCTGTCCACAACAGAAACTTTAGTTCCACCCTAGCACTCCAACCTGTTTCTTCTGGTCTTCCTAGTCGCCATAAATCTATTCTAATCTATCTCCATTCTGATCTATCCAGGTGCTAATCCAAAAAAATAGGCATTATCCTTTTTCCTTTCTGCCCTCATCCAATCATTAGTAAGTCTTGTTGGCTTGATCTCCAAATATTGGGTTGGCCAAACAGTTCATTTGGGGTTTTCTGTAAGATGTTGAAACAAAAAGAAAACCCAAACGAACTTTTGGCCAACCCAATATATCCCAGATCCATCTACTTCTCTCCAAGTATATTGCCATGACCCGGTCTAAGCCTCCTTTATTTCTTTCCCAGGCTCTGCAGGTTGACTATTCTCTCTGCTTCCATTCTTGTCCTCTTGTAATCTCTCCACTCAGCAACCAAAGCATTCATTCATTCATTCATTTATTTATTTTTGGCTGCGTCTGGTCTCAGTTGCGGGATCTTTCGTTGCGGCATGTGGGCTTCTCTCTAGTTGTGGCACACGGGCTCCAGAGCACGTGGGCTCTGTAGTTGCGGTGTGCGGGCTCTCTAGTTGGGATGCGCGGGCTCAGTAGTTGCAGCACGCAGGCTTAGTTGCCCTGTGGCATGTGGGAGCTTAGTTCCCCAACCAGGGATCGAACCTGCATCCCCTGCATTGGAAGGTGTATTCTTAACCACTGGACCACCAGGGAAGTCCCCAAAGCATTCTTCTTTTTAAAAACAATGTCATCTCCTCCAGTAGCTTGCCACAGCACTTAAAATCCAAACTCCTGACCATGACCCTAATTAAAGCTTTCTATAATCTGCTCCCTGCCTACCTCTTGGACCCCATCTCTGTGGCTCTCTCGTCCTTATTCATACTACTATGGCCACTCCAGCTCTCTTGAGTACAGGACCACTTCTACTTTGGGCCTTTGCACTCACTGTTCCCTCTGCCTGCAAGCTCTGCCCCTGATCTTCACACGGCTGGACCCATCCTGTCCTTTAGGTCTGAGCTAAATGTCACCTCTCCAGAGAGGCCTTTGCCGACAACCCACTTTATAGTGGATACAGAACTCTCTCTTACTTTATTCTATTTCCATTCTCTACAGAGTATTGACCACGGTGTGATATTTAATAGTTTGTGCTGACGTTTTTCTTGTTTGTTGCATATCTCTAGAACATTATTTGTTTTGTTTACCACTATATTCCTAGAGCCTAGAACACAGCCTGGCACGTTGTAGGTACTCCATAAATATTTATTAAATAAATGAATAAATGGAAGTTCCTGTTCAGTTCTAGAGGCACATGATATATTTAGAATATTTTAAAAATACAACAAACCAGTGACTATAACAAAAGAGAAGCAGAGTCACAGATATAAAGAACAAACTAGTGGTTACCAGTGTGGGGGAGAGGGGCAAGGGAGAGGCGGGAGAGTAGGAGGTATAAACTATTGGGTATGAGATCCACTCAAGGATGTAGTGTACAACATGAGGAATACAGCCAATATTGTGTAATAATGGAAAGTAATAATAATATGTAATAATGTGGAAAGTAACCTTACAAAATTGTATAAAAGTTTAAAAAATTTTAAAAATTAAAAATGAACTTTATCCAAAAAATGAATATTTAATAATTAATTATGTTATTCCATGTGCAAGTTTTGTGGAGCCCAAGAATGTGGTTTTGAAATGTAGGGGGATCGGAAAGAGTTTCACCATTTCTTGTAGCCATTGAGATTTCTGGATGTTTCAGGCATCAAAGCTCTGCTCCTGGGACTTCCCTGGTGACGCAGTGGTTAAGAATCTGCCTGCCAATGCAGGGGACACGGGTTCGAGCTCTGATCCGGGAAGATCCCACATGCCACAGAGCAACTAAGCCTGTGCACCACAGCTACTGAGCCTGTGCTCTAGAGCTCGCGAGCCACAACTACTGAGCCCACGTGCCACAGCTACTGAAGCCCGCACGCCTAGAGCCCGTGCTTCGCGATAAGAGAAGCCACCACAATGAGAAGCCCGAGCACCGCAACGAAGAGTAGCCCCCACTTGCCACAACTAGAGAAAGCCCGCGTGCGGTAACAAAGACCCAAAGAAGTAAATTATACAAAGAAAAAAATTAAAAAAAAAATCTCTGCTCCTTGGAGATACAGTGAATTCCATGAGACAGGCCTCACTCATCTTTAGGTGCTTCTGGAGCTCAGGGTTGTGCTGAGCTCCATAAATGTTAAGAGAGTGAATGGATGGTCTTCTCCTGAGCTAAGGAAGGAACTGGAGGTGAAGAAGGGAGGAGTGTGCTCCAGGTTTGGGATGCTACGGCTACTCATTTGGGCCTCTGCGTCAGCCCTGTTCTCTACTTTCTGGGCTGGCTGCCTCCAAAGCTCCTTTCCGTCCTTCCTTGTACATGGCAAGAACAAAGCGAAGTCCCCAGCACCTGTCCCACCTGGGTGCCACTTTGAGGAACCTGAGGTCAACTTTAGCTCTAATGGGTGATCTGGCAAGGTGGGAGAGTGAGGCCAGTGAGAGATTAAGTATGGACTGTGTGTGCACTGTGTAACCTTGGGCAGGTACTTCATCTCTCCATGTCTCCATTAATTTTTTTGTAAAAAGGAATGAATCACAGCCAGAGGTGCTCAAGGGATTGCTGTGACGATGAACTGAGAAAATGCATGGAAAGCTCTTTGTGGGGTGCCTTGCACACAGTAGTTGCTCAATAAATGTTGGCCATTTTAATCATCACTGAGAGTTGCAGCCTTGAGCAGGGACGTGGGTACCAGGATTCTCTGCCTAGGATTTCCTCATCCCTTCCTACCCTTTGCAGACTCAGGCAAGTCACCTGGAGCCTTCCTCTTCTCTGCCTCTTTTTTTTTTTTTTTTTTTACAACCAGGATAATGATAGCTCCCCTTCCTTCCAGCACTGCTGTGTGGATTAATTAGTGTTAATTAATGGGCTTTGAAAATGAAAAGCACCTAGGTAAGTGCCGATCATGATTATTAATGGGAACCATGAGCTTAGAGAAGGCGCCATACAGGGTCCTAAAATTATACAGATTACAGAACAATAAGGGGAGTTGAGAAAGTGGCTATTAAGCTCTGAGGCTGGGGCCCCAGGTCTGCCAGCCTGCCAAGGTCTTCAAACCAGAACAGAAAACTTGCAGTCATTCGAATGTAAAACTCCGTGGTGAGCCACGGAGGTGGAGTATCTTTAGCAAGTGTCACAGACTGGAAGGGACTCTTGCAGGTGGCTGAGTCAAGGTTGCCCCCTTGGAGGAGAATTGCAACCAACTCGACCTTTTGACCCTTTGAAGAAGAGAGGAAGGGACTCCCCACCAGAGCGATCATAAGAAGAGTTACCATATATTGCCTACTCACCATGAATGTATAGTTTTCTAGAAAACATCATGCATCCAGGATTCTGCATGAATGAATTCTCTCTTTTTTGGAGGAGTCGGGTTTATCGAGGTACAATTTACATTCAGTAGAACTCACCCTTTTAGTGTACAGTTCTAAAACTCTAAACATACACCAATAGTCTTGTAACCACCACCATAATCAAGATTCACAACGTTTCCGTCACCTGCCAATTTCCTTCATGTCCTTTGTTGTCATCCCCTCTCCCCACCCCCAGCTCCTGGAAACCACTGATCTGTTTTCTGTCCTTGCAGTCTTGTCCCTTTTGCAATGTCATATACATGGAATTATATAGCAGGTAGCCTTTTGAGACTGGCTTCCTTCACCGAGTACGTGCATCTGAGCATAATGCGTTGAGATTAATGCATGTAAAATCCATGCACTGAGAATTTTACGTGCACGTGTTATCTCTTTTCGTCCTAAAGATAATTCTGAATTAGGTACTCTATTATTATCCCCATTTTATTGATGAGGAAATTGAGGCTTAGAAATGTTAGTTAACTTGATGAAGGTCACCCAGCTAGTGAATCATGGAACCAGGGTTTCAACTCAGATTTCTGATCTCAAAGTCCATGGATTTAATCACTGTTGCACTCCCTGGGCATCGCAGGGTATGGCCTCTCTAGAAGCCAACACAGCAAACTTGGTTAATTGTTTGAATTGATTCTACTCTCTTTTCCAGAGGCCCATCTTGTCCCCTGAGTTCATTCCTATCGCCTCAAAATTCACTTCACCTTGTATGTGAATTAGAGACGCATGCCTGACCCCTAGGTTACAGCTTCCTTTAAGACACACCACGTTCTCATGGAGGCAGAAGCCCCACAACCATGGGATGCGGGTCTCTAGATCAAGTAAGAGCAGGTGCATTTTGAGAGGACAGGGGTGAGTGCAGGGGACAAGAAGGGCATCTGGACTTGCAGAAGAGAAAGGTTAAGTTCCCTTTGCTGTGAGAATCACAGCCTGCTTTCTTTTGGACTCAGTGTCTAATTTCATTTCAGCTGCTGCTTTGTTGATTTTGGGCTCCGTATCCATTTACAGGTCCAGTGGGATCTGGGTGTGCAATGTGGTTTGAAACCACAAAACCCTTCTCCGTTTTTTGGAGAAGTGCTGACGGGGGCTGTGGAAGGCAGCGTTGCTACGGACTCAGCAGTTAGTACACCAACAGAGGCATTTCCCTTGTACCGGGTCCCGGATGACCTCGCTGGTGGAAAGAGTCATGAGCCGGTTTCCACAGCCCACATGATCTTTTTCTTCCCCGCCACCATATCAACAATTATTAAGATGTGCATGAAAGTGCATTGACCTAGTTGGAGGTGTCATAAATATAAATAAATTAAATGGTTATGCCTAAGGACGCCTGGGCAAGCATGTGGGGAGGAAGGGAGAGAGTTGCTCATGGATGGATGGAGAGTGAGGGGCCCTCAAGCCTGTCAAGTGAAAACCAGAGAGGACCAGACTGTGAGGCAGATGAAAGAAGCCACAGGGCCCAGCCTCAGTGCCAGGACCCTCCATTTCTGGGACTGCCTGAGCTTGCTGCCCTGGCCAGTGGGCCGTGTCTGTGCTGGGATGCAGATCCCCTCGGGCCCCAGTGCAGCCGGGTGGAGCCTGCACAGCGGGGTGGCCCTCGAAAGCCCCAACTAGTGACTAGCGACTTCCGGCCGCCAGCAGCCTGGTTAGTCGATCCCAGTGTCCTAGAAAGAAAGATTTTCTATTTGTGCTTTGAAGTGAATAAGGTTGAAAGTGACAAAGCTTGGTGGGTGGGGGTGAGTATGGAGCTTTTCAATATTGATGTCCGAGGGGGAAAGTGGACCAGAAAATGTTCCTGGCCCTTTTCAGAGTCCTTTCATATCATGATCTCATTTCTTTCATTCTTACAATAGCTTTGCATAGAAGGCAGGGATATTATCAGTGCTGTCATTCCCATTTTATAGATGAGAACACTGAGGCCCAGAGACATGAAGTGAGTGACTCATGGTCACCCAGTGACTAGGTGGTTTTCTGATTCATGAAACCATGCCCTTTTCCTTCCCCACACTGCTCTGGGGGAGTCTGGACAGTCTTGGGATCCTTGCCCTTCACTTCTTCTTCCCTATCAGTGCCTCTTCCATCACCAGACGGCTCACATCTGAGTCTCCCTGCGTCTGTGCCTGTCCCCTTCCAATCCCTCCTGCTTACCCCTCTGCCTGGCAAATCTTCTCAAACACTGCTCCCACCTCAGCAGCCCTCTGCTCCCACCTCAGCAGCCCTCTGCTCCCCTTTACCTAAGCGATGCTCTCCAAAGTGTAAGCCTGCTCGTTCAGCCCCCATGGCCTGATTCATCTCACCCCACGTGAATCCCCTGCCCATCTAAATCCGAACGCCTGCCATCCTTCAAGGCTCAGCTGCAGCGCCACCTCCTTGGGGTGACTTTCCTGATTGTGTCAGCCCACACCGCTCTCTCCCTTAACCCCTGTCATAAGCGCCATTACCCTCTGCCTTGCGTTGCTCGTCACCCCTTTCCACATGCGGGTCTGCCTTCCCCGCATTAGCCCGTGCTAGACAGCATAGGCCCAGCCCGCCACCCCACTGCCATGTGACCGGGCGAGCCCTCTGCACATATTCCTCCACAACATGGGAGGGGGCGGAACCCAGAGATCTCAGAGGTCCTTTCCAACCCACATTCCCTACGATGGATGGATCGTGGACCTCTTCAGACAGTGGTATATAAAGGACGGAAAGGTCTGACATGGCTCTTCTCCAGGAATTTGCATTTTAACAGGCGCAATGCTTTCAGCCAAAGGAAAGAAGCTCTGATGTTTTGGGGTTGGGGTGGGGGCTTCCTGGTACCCTGCAGGGGACCATCTCCAAATGGCCAAGGGCCAAGCCTGCTTTGTGGAGATTATTCTACTCCCCACTGCCTCCTCCCCCACCAACATTAAGGGATCCTCAGGGAACCAAGAAAATAGAAGCACATGTAAATTCTTTTCCGCTTCTGTCCTCTTGCATTCAGATGACTGACTCATGTTGGCCTCATCTCCCCCATCTCTAACTGTGGGCTCTAACCTCGAGGGCCAGGGACAACGGCTTTGTTCTAGCTCCATTTCCACATGGGAAACTCAGACGCTGGGATCCTGGGCTGATTCACCACCTGTCCCGCACCCCGACTCCCACCCCCAGCAGGGTAGAGTCCTACCAGCTCTGGGGGCGGGGTGTGGTGGTGGTGGTGTTGGGGGAGCAGACTCGACCCCGAGATGGGGCGTTTAAGAGGAATAACCAATCCCATAGCTGAGCTAGAAAGCAAGGTATTTGTCTGCCATCGGAGCTATATCAAGGAATTGCCTGGGACCAGATTTCCCCAGATACAGAGAGCACCCCTTGGATGCCAGGCGGAATCAATGAGACTTGCTTAGGGTGAAACTAGATTGTTTCTGTCCTCAGGGTCCTCAGAGCAAAGTTCTCAGGGCCTGGGTGGCGTCTGGCAGCTCCACTATTTGTCCTGTGTTCTGAGTCAGGAAAAATCAGACGTGTGCATCACCCCCAGTGAGTGGCCGCGTGAGTTGGTTTTGAATAGCTTTGAGTGTTGATTATTAAATTTGAACAGAGAGGATGTGGCACTTCCAAATGCAACACGGTGGCAAAGAGCATGGGCTTGGGGCAAGGGACTCGGTCTCCTCATCTGTAAAGTGGTTTCACAGCAGGACCTACCTCACTGCGTTGTTGGGAGGGTGAGGCACGTGGCAGGTCTGAAGTAAATGTTAGCCCTTGTTATTATAATATGACATGGAGCCATAGCAAAGATTATGAGTTAGTAATGGATGGCCCGACTATGTGCTACTGTCTCATCTTGATGATTCCGTCCAGATCATCCTTGCCAATATTCTATCCCGGGATTTTTCTGGGCTTCCTCTCTTCAGTCATTTAGTGTTTCCATTGACTCATCTCATTCTGATGCTCAGCAAAACGGAATTAGGAATTCATATTTTCTACCCCCAAAAGTGCATTTCAAATCAAATGGAGTTGATTTGGGGGTTATCTGTTGTCTTAAGTGAGCGGTTTCATAGTTTCTACAAATATATCTGTACGAGTGCATAAACAGAGCTGCGCCGGTATTTCAGGGATGTCATGGGGACTCTGGGGTCACACAGCTGACTTCTAATAGTATCCCCTGTTGATCTACACTGAGTTGTGACATGTGGGAGGTGGCAGCAGGACAAGACTGGAGGCAAAATTAGTGCCTTTGTCGGGGAGCTCAGGGAATGTGAGTTGCCAGGGCAGGGCACCACCCCCCCAACCGCCTCATTCCTGGAGGCTGAGTTGAAATGTCACTTCCTCTGTGAAACCTTCTTGGCCAATTTCCTGTCAGAATGAATCACACCTTTCCATGTTCTCATAGAATTTGTGATTATACCACGGACCTTCACTGATTGTACCCCCCGAGCACCCTGAGGGCTGGACGGTCTCTGATTCATCCAAGTGTCCTGAGTGTCCAGCACCACGCCTGGAGCATGAGAAGCTCTCAGTAAATGTTTGCCGATAAAGGCATGAATGCCCTTGGTGTGACTGGCCACTTCTAGAAGCTTAGAATCTGGGAGGAGGGACCTAAGAGCCAACTGGACCAATGTCCTCCTTTTACAGAAACTAGGGAATGGAAGGGACATCCCCAAGGAACACAATTGGTGGCAGAGGTGGGATCAGAATGCAGGTCTCTTGACTCTGGGCCTGGGGCTCTGTTTTCTGCACATTGCAGCTCCCTGCTACCCATCTTACCCCTTTCTCCACCTGTGAAAATTAGAGCATGATCTGTGCTCTATGGGAGGATGGATGGAGAGGCTGGGGACCCCACCTCCAAGGTATAGGAAACAACCATTCCTTCAGAGCCCTCCATTGTGGCCCCACAAGGTAGTCATCTGGGTGGGGGAGGACCCCTACCTCCTTGCAACATCCCAGTGGGGAGACCAACTTTTGTCTGTAACTTCCCACCCCTAGGTTTAGGGCAGCCTGCCCTATGACCTCCCCAAAGTGGGGTACCACTTCTGGTAAAGCTCACCTTGGGCTAACAGGGCATCCCACCCATCCTCCTTCCCCCAAGTCAGCCATGGCAAAGACACCCTCTCTTTCCAGTGTTCTCTTCCCAGACACCCTATTATCTATGCTCCAATTATACAACCTGCTGGTCTCTTTGGGCAGACCCAAGCTTGCCATGAGACACAAAATCCAAATCTGGGACCTTTTCAGGAGATCAGGGAGTCCATAGCAGCATTGGATTGAACCCTGCCCTCTCCCCTACCTAAAGCACAGGCTGGTGTTTCAGTGGTGCTGGGGAGGGGGCTGACGGCATAGGGTAGCCTGAACTCCCTCCAGTGTACCATCTCAACAGCCCTTCCCGCTTCTCTCCTCCGCCTTGTCCTGGGGTGTACTGGCAACTACGGAGGGACTCACCCTTGACGCCTGCCTGCTCCTTCCAGCTCCCCAGTCTCTGGCCTCACTTCTCCTCTTTGTCAGAGGGGAAATGCTGGATGGGAGGGGCCCAACATGCTCAACCAAGAGAACAGAGTGAAGGTTTCCCGGAAACCTCCCTGGGTCTGGGGAGCCGGACAGAACTCTCCAGAGAGGCAGCCTTCTCTCTCTCCCTCTTTCCAGCTGGTCACATCTGCCCATGCTTCTGTGATGGGATTCTAAGGGCAGGGAGGAGGCTTCAGGACCCAGCCCTTCCACGAGCTGGGCAATACAACAGCTTTCTTTCTTTTTTTTTTTTTTCTGGTACGCGGGCCTCCCACTGCTGTGGCCTCTCCCATTGCGGAGCACAGGCTCCGGACGCGCAGGCTCAGCGGCCATGGCTCATGGGCCCAGCTGCACCGTGGCATGTGGGATCTTCCCGGACCGGGGCACGAACCTGTGTCCCCTGCATCGGCAGGCAGGCTCTCAACCACTGCGCCACCAGGGAAGCTCTACAACAGCTTTCTTATCTGCTGAAGGACATTGCCCGGGGCCGGTTCCTGGAGGAGGAAACATTTTCCAGACCCAGGTTGTCATCTCCCAGGGTTTCAGTGATCTGGCGAAGGCACTTGGCACCTTAGCTTTTGGGGATAAAGAATGCCCAGTGCCAAGGCCCAGCTGACCTTTCTGGAGCAAAGTGATGTCCACAAGGTGAGGCCCCGTGGGGCGCTACCCAACAGCCTCCTACAGTCCCATCTGATCCTATCCTCCAGGACAGACACATAGCCAAGTTGGCCCTTTTCTGGATGAGTTCTTTAGGCAGGTGGCCACATGCTGTGGCAGCCACTCAACTTTTGCCAGGGGTCATTCCTATTGCTGCTATCCCCGGGGATGCCTTCTGAGGCCAAGACTTGTCATGACTGCCCTACTCATCTGGGTAACTGAAATAGCTGTCATGCTGGGCAATGAATCAGTGCTACAAGCATCATCTCATCTAATTCTCTCAAAAAAGCCTGCGATGCAGACGCTCTTATTATCTCTATCTAATAGCTGAAGAAATTGCGAGTGAAAGGAGGTTAGTAACTTGCTCAAAGTCAACCAGTTAGAAGAGGCTGGAGCCAGGGTTCCTGCGAGGCAGGCTTTTGACACCCAGCTCTGTGCTCCTCTCAACCTCCGCATCACGCTCCCCCTCACCCTGCGACCTCGCTTCTCTGTGGCCCTGGGCTCTGCCTCCCAGCACCTGCTCTGCTCCCCAGCCCCACTGCAGGTCTGAGGGATGCCAGTGAGTGCCGTCATCCTGGTCCAGGCTTTGAGTATTGATGACATCTCCCTGTCACCCCCGCCCCCGCCTCCTCCAGGGAGCCTGGGACCCCAGATGGAGGAGCTGCCTGTCAGAGCTGAGTCAGACCAGTGTTCGCCAGGTCCCTCTGCAGCCTGGACCCCTGGCTGCCTTGCAGAGCCGTTACAGAGATGACGCGTCACGGAGCAGGGGGCAGGTTCGGAGTGGTTACTCTTCTGGGAGTGGAGAATGAAAGGGAAGGAAAATGTGACTTAAAAAAAAAAAAAAAAGAGTCAGAGGCAGAGTAAGCCCGCACTGACGGGGCTTTTCAGAGGGCTCCCTCCTTGGGGTGGGGAGAAGTGGGAGGGTTGAGCTAAGTCTTCCTGTGCCCACAGGAGCCCTGTGGTCCTGAAGGAGTCCCTGCCCTTCTCTATCCAGGATTCAGATCTCGAGGTCTGATATCCTGGGACTTGGTGACACCATCATTCTAAACCTCATTGTAACCCACCACCACTGGGGGGAAAACAGTACATTGTATTTATTTCACAAACACTGACATCGCACTTTAACGTGGCTGGCACCATTCTAAGCACGTTGGTGATATGAATTCATTTAACCCCATGAAAACCCTCTGGGCTAGGTCCCATTGTCACTCCCATTTCAAGACGGAAGAAGCTGAGGCACTAAGGTGACATAGCTAGAAGGTGGCAGATCCGGGAAGTGACCCAGGCAGTCTGGCACCACGGTCTGGGCTCTTAACCACCACTGAGGCTGTCCTCTCGGGGGGCATCAAGTGCTGGTGCCACACAGAGGGGTCTGCTCGCTGAGGACCAAGTGCCCCCTTGGTAACTGAAGGACCCATTCTGGTTTCCTGTCTGGCCTTAGGTAGCCTGTGCAACCTGCAGGGGCAAACTAATCCAGGCTAACACGGGCTGCAGCTCCCACACAAAGCCGTGTTGACAAAGCCCTCCTCCTCCTGAGACCCCTGAGTGGGCGCATTGAGGGACATGAAGCGTTTTGTAGGTTATTATGCAAACACACATGCGCCCTGGATGCTGGCAAGGCAGAGCCAGAGCCTTCACACCCCACAGCCTCGGCCGGGCTGCTGGGGAGAGCTCTGAAGTACCTTGTCGTCAAGGGACTGTCAATCACTAAACATTTGAGATGCTTGTATCCAAACAGAAGGATCCAGTGGGGCGGGGTAGGGGGTGGGGCAGGCTGAGGTCCAAACGTGGACATAAACGCCCAGTATGGGAAGCGGGTGGGCGAGGTTGGCTTGGGGTTCATGTCCCCATCCTCACAGCCACCCCACCTCACTGGATCCTTCTCCTCTTCTTCCTCCTCCCATCTCCCTCCCCCTCTGACAATCGGGGAACATCATGCAGGATCAGGGAACCCTGCTGCCATCTGCAGAGAGGAAAATGAGCCTCATCGACCCAAATAAATAAAATAAGCACACACCAGGGGAGAGCGGCTGCTGCAAAGAACAAGGCATGGTTTTGGGAGACTCTTGCAGGGTGAGTTGGGGTCGCGGACTCAGAGGCCCCCACTTTGGCTTATTCCAAACCTCAGATGAGACTGGGGAAGGGGGTGGCGGACTCCCTCCTCCACCACGATCAAATACAAGCCTGAGAAGGGGGTCTGTAAATATAGAGAAGCAGATGACAGACATCACTGCCTATTAAAATGCAAGCGATCAGCACTGCCACCTGCCCACGTCCCCATCCGTCTTGGAGAGGACTGCTAGACCACGTTGGATCAGATGCACGGGCAGACCTTCCTCCTGTCACCCAGCTATTCATTTATTCAAAACAAACATGCACTCAAAATCTTTTTATTCTAGGTGAACAAAGCAAACATATTCTGCAGGCAGAACACCCGCCCCCCGCCAACCTCCCCCCACTCAATGTGTTTTCATTAATATAAATTGTTTGCAGTAGGCAAATTAATTCTAGAAATGGTTTTTAGACACGGCAAATCGTTCTTGTAAAGCAGAAGATGGGTGAGAGCTCTCTGCATTTTCGTATGCACCAGGGATCTTAGGTAAATATAATAACGTTGCTAATGATAATCGATGCTTATTACAATGGCCAGGCTTAATGACCTGCAGCACTTAGAGCTGATCAGAGTGGATGGATCCAGGTTTTGAGTTGCATAGACCCCTGGGAGCAGATAAGTGACACGAGGTACAGAAGGCTTAAAACAGAGCAGTTCTTAGCATAGCTTTAAAACTTGTCTTTGTAGAGGGTTTCCCTGCTTAAAAACACTTTATTGCCCTCTTTGAGTTTGACATCAACAAGGCAGACAGGCATAGCCCCACTGTACAGGTGAAAGGGTGAGACCCTGAGAGGTGAAGTGATTTGATTACTGGCTGGCAATTAACAGAGCTTGGACTGAAATTCAAATGACCTTGGTTCAAATCTCCTCCTCCTTCCACTGCACCAGGGCTCCTAGACTTGAGGGATTGGGTCCCACTAGGAATTTTTTTGCCTTATCCAAATACCTCTGTATTAGTATTTATTTAATATTCTTCTCAAAATCAACCTTAAAATCACCAAATATTTTGGCTGGCCTCATCTACAGTAACGATATCTACAAAACGATGGGCTTGATGTGTGGTTGTAACTTTTTCGAAATGAAGATTAGGATAAATACATAACTTCTTTTTTTTATGCTTGTCTGTGCACCCCATAGAATCGCCTGGTGTACCATGAGGGCATGCGCACCACACTTTGGGAAGTACTGGCTTACAGCTCAAAGCAGCAGCCTGGCATGTCTCAGCTGTTCTTGTCATAACTGACTGCCCCGCCCCCAACACCTGCAAGGAAGGATCGTTCCTCCCACAGACACCCTGCCAGGGGTCTGCAGTACGTCCTCTTCAGACCTGTGACCCTGCCCTAGCCTTGAGGAGGGGCATGAGGCTGAGGACAGAATATTACCTGAGTTCTCGATGGGGTCTGGGGATCAGGGGGCTAAGAGCCGCCGCAGAAAGGTCAAGCTCTAATAGGAGAGCGCAGTGGCGGGGGCGGGAGGGAGGGTCCCAGAGCAATGGCTACGAGACACGTGGCCATAAACCCCAAAGACCCTCAAATGCAGACTGACTACTTCATGAGGACAAGGAAATATTGTGTGATAATGACCATACGGTTCTATGGGAAACAGCCATATTTCCTTTAAAGATTCACACGGAGTTGTATAGAGGTGAAATCACAGGAGGCCTGGGATTAATTTTCAAACACTTGAACACTTGACGTCAGGGAGAGACAAGAAGCTAACGTGGACAAATCTCAACAGTTGTTGAATCTGACTGATGGGCTGATGGATATATAAAATTAATTATTTTACACAATTTGAAATATTTTATAATAATTATTTTTCGAATGGGGAAAATAATGACCCTAGCTCAGCTAGTAATAGGAAGGTGGGTATTAAGAACTAGAAGGAGGTAGCAGGGAGGAGGAGTGATGTGGGGCCTTTGGGGAGAAGAGGTGGTTCCAGCACCCCCAGGACCCAGTGGGCATCCCAGCTCCCCCAAAGTATGCCCTTCGCTTCTCAATCTGGCCAGGTTTCTCACCTAGCCGCTGCACACTGTCATGAGCGCCTGCCTCTGTAATGAGGAGTGATGTATAATTGATGAAAGCACAACGTGATACAGTCACAGAAACCTCGTCTGCTAGAAGACATCTGTTCAGCACATAGAATCCACTCAGCTACTGTCACAATGCATTCACTGTATCATATCCGAGCTGCAGGAATATGCGAGTTCCATGCAAGCTGTGATCTGTAATATTATATGTCTGGGGACGTGCAGAGGTAGGAACCCACGCTTCTGTTTTTGATATGTATGTGTCCGGGTTGCACTCCCTCTGCTTCCTTTGCTCTGCCTGCATTGCTACAGCATCCTCCTCGTAAATTACCTCTGCTCTCTGACGGGCTTTTAGCGGACTCCGGTGCTAGCGTCTAACTTCTCTCCTTCAGACGCTTGTGTCACAGGAGCCTTGGGGAGCCCTGTTCACTGCACATTCTGGAAAGAGGGGGGATCGCTTCCCAGGGAGGCGGCTCCCAGGGATTTCTTCTTTCCCTAGCACTCTGCTTCCTGGTGCATCCAGGCCCGTTACCGGGGTCCACTTCCATGCTGAAGGCAACTAATCAGAGACTACAGGCTGTTAGGACTTTGCCCTTGGTTCCAAGCGGGTTTCTGCAGGTCTGGACAAAGGGGAGGCAGGGCTGGGTAAAGGGGGCGTCCCAGAAGGACCTGGCAGGAGAGGCCACAGCCTGGGGGTTGGGCCACAGGCCTTGGCATGGATGCCCTGGGCCAGGTCGGGCCCCGGGCCCCTGATCTGAGCTGGTCGTCTCCACTTGGGGGTGGCAGGTGGTGGGACCTGTGCCGATCAGAAAGGCAGGGGCCTTGGACAACAGCCATCGGGGCCCCAGTGTCCCAGACTGGGCTCTCCACAGCTCTGGGCTGTGGGTTTTGCCATCTCACTCTCTCTGCCAAGTCCTAGCCTGTCATCCCTCTGCTCCCTAACTCACAGTGCACCTCCCCCTGGATGCCGTGTCAGTTAAGAACGCCAAACAGCCTCTGTGTGTGTGTGTGTGTGTGTGTGTGTGTGTGTGTGTGTGTGTGTCTGTATGCTGACATGCATGTCCAGGGTCTTTCATTTTCCTGAAAGCCCCCTGAGGGCTGGGGCTGTGTCTTTTCCCTCCTTGGGATCTCTCCTGGGGTCTGGCACAGGGCTACAAAGACCTCTTCACCCCTGACATCTAACTGTGAAGGCCCCTCACTATTGAAGACTGGATATGGAAGGCTGGGCTCACTAATGGACAGTGGGCGCTGTATTAATAGCTAATAGTTACGCAGCACCCACGATGTGCCGGGCAGTGTTCTAAGGGCTTTATAGTAGTCAATGATATAGTCCCGTCAATAACCCTATGAGGTAGGAACTGTTATTAGCCCATTTTTCAGATGGGGAAACTGATGCCTCAGGGTCACAGAGCTAACAAATGGAGAAGCAGGATTTGAACCCAGGCAGCCCGGTTCTAGAGCCCAGGCTCCTGGCTGCGGCAGCAACCTGCTGCCCTGACAGGGCTCAAGAGAAAGAGCTCAAGCATCGGGCAGCTCTGGGCGTGAACCCTGACATTGTCGCTGTGTGTGGTCACTTCCTCCAGGCTCAGTGTTCTCTCCCACAAATGGCTGATAGCTCCCATCTCAGAGGTAACCGTGAAGATGAGATGAAGTCAGCCAACCAAAGTGTCCAGCACAGGACCTGGCACTCACGAGTCACTTACGAGGGGAGAGGGGACAGTAGGGGGAGTGGCCCAGCTTCCTAATCCACTGATAGAGGGTCAAAGGCCATGAGTTTGCCTGTCCCGTCCTTGGTAGTTCTGACCAAATTGTTCTACGCAGAGAGATGCTCAGTGGTGGGCAAACTCTGGCCTCGGTATCAAGAAAAACAGCCATCTTGTGCCCTCCAGCACAGCTGTCTGCTCTACCCCCTCCCACCTGTCCCCACCTCTTGCACACCTTCCCTGAAAAGGTAGATCCCCCAGGCAGCAGCGAAGCTGCCTCTCCACGTGCCTCACAGTGGCCTGCGCACATGGGTCACTCAGCTGGCACCTCAAGCCTACTGTGCAGGTCCCTTAGTTAGAGTCTGACAAATGAAATGGGAGAATGGAAGCGACTCCCGGCCTCCCTGCAGTGGGAGCATCAGGCTGACTGCCACCCAGGCCAGTTCGCAGGCTTCTTATAACCCCCAGTCCCAGAGGTCTAGTGTCAGGCCAGCACTAGAGCCTCATTTATTAGGAAAAGACCCAGGGCTAGGTTTGGGGCCCTCACAGAAGCAAAGTGGGGAGCCTCCTCTTTCTGCTCATCATGGGGATGTGGGGTTCCCATATTCCTCAAACCACTGTATTGAATCAGCTGCATTTCTAAGTGCCCTTTAAAAAGGCAGCCCAGTCTCACCTGGCATGGTTATCCACCAGCCTTTCTCAGCCTTTCCAGAGGAAAGAAAAAGGAGCAAGGAGCACTAAAGGTAAACCTCAAGGAACTGCAAGAGAGATGCACAGATATTGGGCCCCCTTTTCCATGTCAGTCTAAATCTCCCGCTGTTTCTCGATATGGGGCAACATTGGCATTTTGGGCAGGCACCTTCCTTTGTGAGTCTACCCCAGGCAAAAAAGGATGTTTCCTCTTCATGTGCTAAGCGCCAGTCATTTTTGACAATAAGATATGCTGCCTGCTCCCGCCCACCACACCATGTTCAAACACCCACGTGGGTTGGGAGTGGGGGGTGAGCGATGCTGCCCCTGGTGGAGAAGCCTGTCCAACTTGCGATGCTCTTAGCAGGGTGTGCACATCTGCTTAGGCCTCTTGTCCTAAGACTCTAGCAATAGTCACATCTTCCTTCTGGGCAGCAGCTTCTTCTGCAAAACAGGGGGCTGTGCTCTGGCTTTGACATCTGTGCCCTGCGTGTTCCCAGTGGGTCAGATGACCTCCGTCTAAGGTCCTGCAGCAGCCCCAGCTCCTTCTCTGACTCCAGCTATTTGGTCCTTTCTCTCTGTCTGGACTTCCCAGGCCCTCCCTAGTTTGTGGTATCCTCCTTCTATTCTTATTGTTAGTCCTATGTGGTTGGATCTAAGGAAGAAAGGGGGCCAGGGAAGGGTAAAGGGTGAGTCCTTTCCCCTCTGGATAGACCCTCTCTATTGTTCAGTTCTCCCTTCAGCCCTTGCCCTCTGACAGTTTCCGTGGTGGGATTTTAATTCCTCATTGTTACTCTTGTCAAGATGGGACTCCTCTGTAGTTCACTCTAGCCTTTCTCTTCAACTGCTCTGCTTTGCATTTCTATGGTGGGTTTCTTCCTTCCTGATATAATGATTACTCTGTCTTTCTCTTTCACTCACACAATCAGACACACACACACACACACACACACACACACACACACACACACACACACCCTTTGATATTTCCTTAAGACACTTCTCTGAAGAGATGAGGGTGAAGGAAGGCTGTAGGGGAGCTTTAATGAGAAAGGCTTTCTTCCTAGTGGGGTTGGGGGAGGGCTGGAAAGAGACTCACTAGAATAGGGATCAAGGAAGTCAGTGGAGCCCCTGTCTCTGAAGGGCTTTTTAAAATACCTGCTTTTTCTTCTGATTGAAATATACATGTGCATTGTAAGAAATTTGGAAAATAAAGAAAAGCAGAAATAAGAAAATAAAAATTATTTGTAGCCCCACCAACATGAGATAGAAAGTTGATATTTTTTGGTGCGTTTGGTGCATTTCCTTCCAGTCTTTTTTTTTTGCGGGGGAGGAGGGTGGTGGTGGGAGGGAGGGGGGTGGTGGTGGGAGGGTGGGAGATGGGCCGAGATCAGGCTACATATGCAATTTAATGTGCTATTTTTTCCCTACTTCATATTACAGTAAGAGCTTTTATCCTGTATCATTAAATCATCTGCAAAAACACCATTTTAAGGACTACATTATATTCCTTCCTATGGATAGGCTGTGATAGACCTCCCAGATATCCCAGAACCCTAAGATGTTAGGACTGGCCTCACCTAGTGTTTCCACAAAAATCTCTTTTTTTGTGGAAAAGACAAAGAGACAAAGGATGAACTCCCCTCCCCGGTGATATATTTTCCTATCTCACTTCACAGTCAGGAAGAGCTTGTCAGCCCATCCCCATCCCTATCTCTACCCTCATGTAGGTCACCCTGAGGTAGATGTTTGCCAAGCCCGTGCACAGTAACAAAAGCAACCTTTCAAGCATTGCAACCAACATAAGACCACCTTTTCTCAAAAAACCTCCTGAAGTGAAGGGGTAGGAGGCAGGTGTGGAAACATGCAGATAAAAGTGGCTAAGGAACAAAATGTCATGTCTTAAGCTCTAAGACAAATCACATGGGAGCAAGAAACTTAATAACAAACTCTTCTTGGTTCTGTATTGTCCGTGATAAATGACCACTCTCAGCATCAATAAGTGCAGACATACCTGGAAAGAGATGTACATACAAGCCCATAGCTCCTGCTGAAAGCAGTGGATTGAATTCAATTTGGGGTTTGAAGGCAAATCTCACAGCCCTAAGCAAAATGATCTTAGCGATCGGCCACCACCACACACACAATAAAAGTAAGACCATGGCAGCTAAAATGGGGGAACATTATACAAGATCTCAAGGTACTGGATGGTGAAGAATGCTACTCTTAAGTCCAGATTTTTTGAAACTATAAGCTCTATGCTTAATGCGATAGTTACCAGGAAACACAACCTCCCTGGAAGTTCAGAGTATCTTCTGATCAGTCAGATTTGCAATTCCTCTCAGAAAAAAGTCTCAGCAGGATGTGCCAGAGGCCTGAGAAGCAGCAGGTTGGGGAGGACAGACAGTAGCTTTGGAGAGCCCACTTCGACATGCAATAATATATTTCTACGCTTGGGTGAAATTCAACATGAGAGAACATGTTGGAAACACATGCAAGATGAATACCAGTGAGTGTCTCAGTTACTGCCCATGGAACATGCTTTACTATGCTCACAGAAAGCCATGGCACCGTGCATTCTAGAAAAATAAGATGAGGCATGGGAGGTGGGAGACAAGGACACAGGGAGAAAGATGTGAAAGGGAACCACATAGGTATGCTGTTCGAAAAGCTAATCCCTATGAAATAACATCAGCCAAGGTGGAGGCACGTGCATGTAATGACGCATAAAAAGGAAACGCCAAAAAGAGCTCATTGTTTTGAATGCAGAGGCAAACCTGGACACCCAGTCTGTTACTATAAAAGGTTCATAGGAAAAAAGAGGAGGAAACCCAGTAGCTAGCTTTAGCTTTGGAATCAAGTAGTTTGGCATTTATAAGGTTTCCATGTCCGTGAATTTGTCACTGCTGTGGCCTTTCTTTTCCCTTGGCATAGAACGGTTACTGTGATGAGTGGTCACATAAAGCACGATATAAATTTTTATTATTATTAGATGGTGCTGGGGCTGGAACTGCACTAGTTCTGCATGGAGGTTTTCAGACATATTATAATTACATTCTGTATGTTTGCAAATAATGACATAACCCAGTCACCTTACTCTGGTTATGATTTATTACAAAAAACAAAATGTTATTATATGGAAATTAGTTTCCACATAACAGCTGACTAGAGGGGAGAGCTCCAGAGCCACTTCCATCACCAAGATGAGAATCCGTGGCATTTCAGGACCTGGGACAGCGCCAGAAGGGCCTCAGTCACCTTACTTGCCAGAAAGACCTCTGCAAGAAGGACACTGGAAGGGAGGTGTATGGGACCAGGGCCCTGAGCAGTTAAGACGCAACCTGAGTTCAAGGCCAGGGCCTATTGTCAGCCTGGGAGAAGGAGCTTCCATGGATTACTTTTGAATTTTCATTTAGGTGCTGCCTTCTCCTGACCTCCTCTCTCTTTGCAGCTTAAATGCTCCTTCTCTAACTTGAAAAGAAAATTGTCAAGCCCAGCATCATATTCCATAAACTCACTTTTTTTTGCACCTTTGGGGATATTGTCATTATTTAAAGTAAGAAGAAGGACAAAATTCAACCAAAGACACATTAAGTCTATTGACTGTATGGACACATTGGGTCTAGCCCTATCCATAAACTTGGGCTGGGCGCTGTAGGAGGAACACAAGAAATATATGGTTGATAAGTTGAACATTTATTGGTCATTTAGTTGTTAAAAATATTCTCCCCACAGGGTAGATGGTTGCTGCTTATGACAGAAAGTAGAATACAACACTTTCAAACATTCTCTCCAGCTCTCCTTTCTCCCGCTGTCTAAGCTTAAGAGATCTGGAATGCCAGCCTAAGAGATCTCCTCACCCTGGTCACATCCTGAGGTTTCTAAGGGGATTACCTTTTGGTATAATGCATTTTTACAACATAAAAATAAGGAACGATAACAGTTTTCGTAGAAGCTTAATGTTTCCCCATATCCTACAGGTAGAACTTATTACCCCATTTAACTGAAGAGTAGGAATTAGTTCAGCAACTTGCCTAAGACTGAAGAGGAAAGGAAAGATCAGAACTCAGGTTTCCTATTATCCCAGTCCCAGATACATCCTGCTATATCGTGGGTGTCTAGGGTGATCTAGGAGATGGCAGCTATCCAACGTGCAGTACTGGAAACTAGGATGAACTGGTTTTGGGCTCCATTATGCTTTTTGCCCACTTTGGAAGTTCTTGACTCTATGTAGAAACTCTGTTTTTTTGGTCTCTGTCTATATTCAGGTTCATCAAAACTGATCTCATCTCTTATTCCCCAAATGTAAACTCCAAACATTTCTTTGCCCTTTTCTATGTCATTTCAGGGTTTGAGGTGGGGGTGGGGGAAAGGGGTTGAAGAAGAGGCAACAGGAGCACTTTGCATGGTGAGGAGAGGAGTGCCAACTTTCATTATAGCATCCTGGGGACGCAATTACATAGAACCCAAGGTATGTTTGTCGTCACCTCAAAATCAGGGCTGAGGGCTTCCCTGGTGGTGCAGTGGTTAAGAATCCGTCTGCCAATGCAGGGGACACGGGTTCGAGCCCTGGTCCGGGAAGATCCCACATGCCGCGGAGCCGCTAAGCCCGTGCGCCACAACTACTGAGCCTGCGCTCTAGAGCCTGCGAGCCACCACTACTGAGCCCACGCGCCTCAACTACTGAAGCCCATGTGCCTAGAGCCCGTGCTCTGCAACAAGAGAAGCCAGCGCAGTGAGAAGCCGGTGCACCGCAATGAAGAGCAGCCCCCGCTCGCAACAACTAGAAGAAAGCCCGCACACAGCAACGAAGACCCAACGCAGACAAAAAAAAAAAAAAAAAAAAAAAAAAAAAAAAATCAGGGCTGAATTGCTTTGGTCTAAACTGATTAAGAGCTCTGAGAGTTCTGAGGAAGGATGCTGACTATCCCATTTTGGAGTGGGGTCTCCGGTGTTGTCTTTTTTTTTGACGTTGGCGCCCAAAGTTTTGCAAGGATAAATGCATTAAGAATGTAAACACCTGGAAAGTAATCACTCAGTGACGTTAAATAACACTAACATGGTGGAATCACAGAATTACCACAGTGATACAGAACCCAGCATCAGTCTCCTTTCAGTGATTAGAGAATTTCTGACCCATTAACATGAAACATTTTGTTGCAGCTTGGGGTAAACTTTTGGGTGGTTTCTGGTTTTGCGGGTTTCCAGCCCTCGGCCACTGAATGTCCAAGTTTAGTTCTGGTCTATACTCTTTCCTAACCCTGGGACACTAGTGACTGGAAGGGGATTTCCAGTCAAAAGTCTTCAGTGGTTCCTATTACTTAGACTCTAGAACTAAGGAATAGGGCCTTAGAAACCTTCTAGTGTCAGATACTTTGCTTCAGGGTATGGATGCCTTCCTCTAAATGAAATTCTACATGGAACTCCAATGTGTGGAATGAGTGGAAAAGATGATGCTCTGAATAAAGCCCCTGTGAGGGGCTCAGAGCCCTCCCTGCTTAGCAGCACCCCGGCCCCTCTCCACATTGTGTGAACGTGTTCACTGAGTTCTTCCCCAGCCTTCTCCCCTCGACACAAGATATCTGCTACCACCCCGTGTTTTCTGCATCAAGATGAACTCCAATTCGGGGTACAACTCAGTAAGCGTTGCAGGGCCCTGGCTCTGGTTGGGTCAAACGACTTTCAGCTGGGTCAGAAGATGGACATAGAACACACACAGATGTACCAACATCAGACCAACAGTGATATGCGCTCAGAGACAGACACCAAAGCCCCATGCAGCATCCAGGAATGATCAACGACTCCAGGAGAGCAGTAGGTAAGTGGTGCATTACCATACGGAGGGGAATGGCAGGGCGCAAAGTGTAGGGCCATGTTCCGTGTCTGAATCTTGGCTCTGCCAAAGTGTGTGATCTGGAACAAGTTACAGTCAGCCCTCTGTATCCATGGCTTTTGGGTCCACGGATACAGAGGGCCGACTGTATTCACCGTACTACGGGCATTTTATATAAGGGACCGGAGTGTCCACGGATTTTGGTAATCGTGGGGGCTCCTGGAACAAATGCCCCAATGATACCGAGGGACGACTGTACTTAACTTCTCTAGGCCTCGTTTTCCTTATCTGCAGACAGATAAGGTGGGTGCTACTGACAGACCCTACATTATAGAAATATGGTGAGAAGTGGATGAGTTTATTCTGAGAATAAGCCGTGATTTAGGAAAATGCCTGAAATGAAGGAAGAATTCCATAAGCATCGTCTGTCTCTACTGCTGATCACCCTCACATTTTCCCTGCCTGGTCTTTGTGCCCTGGCTCTGCCAGCACCCGTGGTCAGAGTTCCCGGAGTGTGCGCTGGGGCAGGGCTGCGTGAGGCACACAGAGAGGGCATTTATTGCCTGTTCTTTGCAGCCCCGCCCCTCTCTTCCGGGGCCTGGCTGGCCAAGCGGGAACATCTTGCAGACACGTGACAGCCCCTCCCGGCTGAGCTGCGATGCGTAAAGGGATTTACGGTTGTAGAGCCGCATCTCACTCTGGATCATGTCTGGGAGTGAATCCCCACTCCCCGCTCACAGCTGTGCCCTAGCAGGCTGGTCCCGCAGAGGGGAAATGCCAGCTTCCCTCGCCCTCAGGCTCTGGGTCCCACAGGCCATTCTGAGCCAACCCTCCCTCCCCAAACCACAGGATCTCCTGTGCTCCCTGCTCTCTTTTCTCCCCGCCCACCAGGGGAGGGAGGAGGGGTGGTCTGAGCCACCACATCAGGCGGTGACAATTAAACCCATTCAGAGCCCAGTCATTTGCATGCAGCTCCTGCCAGGCAGAGAGCACTCAACCTGTCATTATCTCCTGGCATTGCTGGTAACTGTGACACGTGGCCGTGGAGATGGCGGCTTCCTTTCCCTGGGTACTGCCAGCCAAGGAGAGGTGATTGACGAAGGGCCGGGGACCTTTCCTCCTGCCCTAGCTGGCCTCTGAAGGAGGCCAGGGGGCCAGGGCTGAAGGAGGAGGTGGAGTGGAGACAAGGTGATAGGACCCCATGGACCCCACTGTGCTTGGGCACTGGCAAGGGTCTCTGGAGGCCACTGCAGGAGGATGGTGGGAGGGCAGGAATCATCTGAGGGTAGTTCCCACCCCCTCAGCTGGAATTTATTGAATGAGGCTGTCCCTTGAAAAGTACTGAAAGCCACAATTTTGCTGTATACCCACAGAGCAGGCTCCAGAGCAGCTGTTCCCCTCCCCCATCCCTCACCCACTAATTCTCCTCTCTGTCCCTCCCCCACCTCCAGCTCTAAATAAATCACAGTAAGATCCAAATGCTACGATGCCTAGTTGTGCTGGTCCAGCATTTCTGGTCTCAGAAACGGAGAGACAAAAAAGACCTAAAGGCTAAGAATCTCACATTTATCCCCCAACCCTGGATCATAAACCGTCCACAGCCTATCATGAAACCAGGGTCCAAAGGCCCTATCCCTAGGGCTGGTTGGGGGAGGGGGCAGAAACGCTTTAGCAGGGAGACTTACTTTAAGTTTAACCTGCTGAGGCCAAGCCGAGATGCCCAAGGTCAGGACTAGCTTACATTTAGAGTAGGTGGTACCATTATGAAAGATCCAGAAGCACTCTGCCATCCAAAACACTGTTCAGTATCCACTATGACCTGAAATTCCACTACTTGTGTTTTATTCCTTTCACTTAAACACTTGATCCTGGTTTAAATGCAAATACCCCCAAGAGAGGCAACACTATAAAATGTGTTCTGTTATTTACTCCATAGTAAAAATAAATTTCTCCAGGCTTTTCTGAGAAGAAGCACTGATTATAAAGGAAGGGACAAGGACCTGAGGGTCTCACCCTCTTGAATGGGTGGGAGCAGCTTTCACCAGGAAAGGCGAAACCCGAAGGGCAAGGTATCTGTGTTGGGAAGATCCTCATATTTTTTCCCAGAGCCAGTTCTGATTCATTTGTTCCTGGTTGGAGAGATCTGGGCACACTGGGGTCCAGGCCAACCCAGCTGTGTCCTTTCTCTGAGTTTAGGTTTCCCAGGACAGCAGGGCCCTGGGTTCAATCCTGGACAGGAGCTGGAAGGATTACCTTTAAGTCTCACTGCATTTCCTGCTGCTGTGATGAGGCCACCCACCCACGAAGCTCCAGCTCATTTCTCTTTTAAAGGCATAGATTTAGCAAAAGGACCACTGCATCTCCTGCCTCTGTTCCCACCTCCCAACCGGCACCTCTAGGGGGGCATGCCCAGAGGTGCTCCCTTTAGGTGATCTCTAAAAATAGGAACTTCACTTTCTCAGGTAGATATGAGCACCTATTACTTTGTGCCCTCAGATACAAGGAGACAGTCCATCTGCTGCTGGGCAAGAGCGCTCCCTCCGTTCCCCGTCAGGCCCTGGGCACAGGTAACCCGGTATCTCGGTGTGCATGCGTATGTGTATGCGTGTGCGTGTGTCTGTTCCTTCCCTGCCTGTGACTCCTTGAAGGCAGGGTCCCTCTCTTTAGACTCTGCAGCGTTCAGCATAAGGCTAGGCACATAGCTGGTGCTTAATAAGTGCTAGCTGATTGGTTGCCAGTCCCTGCCTTTGAGTAATTCATTGTCGTAAGGCAAGTACTTCACACACAGCTAAGACTCAGAGAGCAGTGAGGCCCCACAGCAGAGGGAGCGGACAGTCTACCAACCTGGCTATGGAGGGGAGTCAGAATCTTCCAGCTCCTGGCCTGGGAATTCTCAACGTACTGCAATGCTCACCCTAAAACGGCTGCTAAACTTGGTCCTAATTTTGTCCATCAGGGGCGCCCCCATCCTGCACCACATGTTATTCACGTGGCTTCCAAGCGGAAGGAAATTCACGTGTAAACAGCCCTGGGGCTGAGCGCTCAGGGTCAGGTGTATTTGAACCTTCGCTCTGTCACTTGGCATGTGACTGTGGGCAAGAGATCCTCTCTGGGCCTCGGTTTCTTCATCTGTAAAATGGCAATAGAGAGCTACCTGTGTCAGAGCTTGCTGTGAAGATTAAACGAGATAATGGACGTAAGGGACTTAGCACAGTGCCTGACACATAGTGAACACTCAGTCAATGTTAGCGATTTAATTTTATCATTTCCTAATGCGTCAGGCTAATGTCGTAAGGGTTATGCAGCAGAATGCATTCTGAAGGAAGATTTTCACATTCAAAAAGGTCAAATCAACTCCTCTCTTCCAGCGAAGTGCAATAGTGGAATTGTTCAGGATAAGAAGGGCTACTCTAAGAAATGTCAAACTTTGGGGTAGAAACAGAAAACCTTAGGCAATTTCCTGAATGATCTTGAAGGTCAAGATATTTGTAGGAAGGTCAAATGCTATTACTACCATCAGCAGTTCTAATTTACTGAGCATCTACTATGTGTCAGGAATTGTGCCAAACACCTTATTTATAATCCTTAAAATGACAATTCAGATAAGGCATTCTTATCCCCATTTAATTGACAAGGAAGCTCTAATGGGCAGGTGCCATGGCTGGGCACTGGCAGAGCTGGTGTTCAAACCTAAGCCCGTCTGACTCAAAGCCCGGTCTTTCTCCTAAGCAGACCGCCTTCCACGCCCTGGTATCACTAGAGCACAAGCTTCTTGCAGGTGATGCAGGCGTCTCACTCGTCTTCAGGAGCCTTGCCCACTTGCTCGGTGTCTGGCCATGGCAGGTGTCCAGTACATGACAACGAATTGAACGTTTGGTGGCATAAACTATTTCATGTACCAGGGGGTGGAGAGAGAGGTGCCGTGTGTGACCCAACACAGTCACAGCTCCCCGACCGTTGTTAGAGAGGAGGACAAACTGCACGGACCGTGTTTCTGGGCTGATTCTGTGAACTTGACCCCTTAATGCGTTTGGCAGCTGCCCAGAGATCTCCCTCCCTCCCTGCATCCCCCCACCCCTCCCTCTCCATCAAGGCCTGTGTTAAATCGCAACAAACAACAGAGGCCCCACCTTGGAGGGCCCTGCTCATGAATAATGAACCCACACCAGCTCCTTTCTTTTGAAGGAATTCTCTCTTGGCTGTGGAGCTGTGTGGCAGGGAGGCTGCCTCATTATTGCAGTTGTTTATTTATTCATGCTTGAATGGGTGGGCCAAGCCCGTTCGCAGACATCTTTTCCCTCACTGAATCCTGCTCTCCGCTTCCCTTTCCTTCAACTTCTAGCTTCCCTCCAAGGGCTCCAGCGGAGGATGAAGTTGGGATCCAAGTAGCCGGATCGTCCAGGGAGCCCAGGATGGAGAAGCCAGAGACGGAAATGGAAGGAGATTGCTTCCCATGCCAGTCCGCCTGCCCTGCGTCCCTGGCAACCAGGCCTGTCTGGGATCCAGGGCACCCTGCCATGGGGACACGAGGCAGGTGCTCTGGGGACCGCCATTGCCTGGCCTGTGGCTGTCTGTTGGCTGTAGGTCTGGGGAGGGACCTGATCGGAGGGGCTGAAGAGTATCCTCTTCCTTCTGCTCTGCCTCCCTCGCCCTCCCGGATTTTAGATCAGCATGACCCTCCTCCTTGCCTGTACCCCCTACCCTACCCCAAGGCAGGGCTGGTCTGACAAACACTTCCCAGGGACGCTGTTTAGGCTGGGAAAGATGGGGCTGACCTTGCCCTCGTCTCCCGAAGCTCAGCTCAGGCCTCCCACATTCTTGTACCAATTGCCCATCACCAGCTCGGAGGGCTTCCCTCTGCAGCACGCACAGCGCTCTCTCCCCGCGCACGGAGTCACGTGCAAGCCAGCCCAGAATGCAGAGACGAGGCAGAATGAAAAAGCACTTAAGCAGAGGCCCTCAGCCAACTTTCATTTACTCTGCCACCTGGCTTCTTTTAGTCCTGGGCACATGGAGTCTGTCTTTGTTGGACTAGATTTCTGTGTTAGGTCAGGGTAGCCTGCAGGGGAAGGAGGGAGGGTTGGACAAGAGGCAGGGAGGTTGGCGTGATGGGGAGAGATGAGAGGGTGGGGAAGGGGGTCTGGCTTTAGTTCAAGCTGTCTGGGTGAGGACCTCCCACCCCAGGGAGCACTGTGATGGGCTGGAACCAGGCAGACCTGGATTTGAACCCCTGGCGTGGGTTCTTTCTTGCTGTGCCATCAGGGGCGGGGCAGTCACTTAATCTCCTTGAGACTTGGTTTCTTCATCTGTCAAGGGAGCCAACCCCGACCTCCTTGCAGGCAGTTGTAAGGGTCAGAGGCTGTGTGTGCACAACGCCTGGCCCAGGGTCTGGTAAGTGCTCGGAACACAGCAACGGTTTATTATCCTTTCCACTCTCCAGGCCCAGTCTTCCCTTCTGTGTAATGGGGAGCGCAAGGTGGGGCTCTTCTGTGGGGTATGTGGGGAATCCTTCTTGGAGCGGCCATGACCCCTCCTCACTGAACTCTCAGGTTTGCTGGGGGTCGGGGGCTCCCACCCTCTCAGGGCTCTTTCCTTCCCTCTTGAGATTCCCCCATGAGTGGGTTCTGAGGAGCAGAACCAGGAAACCAGGAGCTAGGAATACCTTCTCTTCCTTCCTGGGCCTCTGTAGCCCCCAGAAGGAATCTTCAGTCCTCCTGGAGAAGGTTACTCAGCCTTTGCTCAAACCCTACCTCCAGGCTGCCCGTCCCACTTGTGAATAGCTCTGGGGATCAAACAAACCCCCTTCCCTAAACATTCACCCACTGACTGTAGTTATACCTTGAAATAAGTGTGATCTGTTTTCCATACGATACCCCTTCCAGTATTGGAGACAGCTATAAAACCCACTGGAACAGTCTCTCTACCCTTAGATATAATACACTCATTGCTAGAAAAAGTCATTCTTAATTGACACAGATTCCACTCATCCCACCCACCCCGACCTTGCTCTGGTTCCACAGATAATCGGTATGTCAGATTCCCCCTCTCTCTGTGTTTACAGGAGATTTTAGAGATCTTATTTATCTCCATGACTTTTCATCCAGACCATCACTGCTACCCGAGGAGGGGGTCTGAACTCAGATTCTGATGTCCGCGTTCCTCAAACGTGCCTGTCAGACCACGGCTTCCTTCTCTGGGAGGGAAGTGGACTTGGGTAGAGAAGTTGATTAGGGAAGAGCGTGGACTCATTTAGTCAGGCAGTGCTTACTGGTGAGGGTGCAGAGAAGACTCAGTCATCGTCCTGTCCTCAGCAAGCTCACCATGGCCTGGGCCAGATGGTATTCTAGGCACCAGCTCTGAGGCCCAACCACCCAGAAACGGGGCTGTTTCACAAGGAGGCACGGGAGCTGATGGAGGAGGCAGGGCAGCACTGACTCTCCAGTTGGCCGTCCACAACTCCAGCGACAAGTTCCCCATCACCTTGTCTCCTGACCCCAGCACGGCCTCTTGGTGCTCTGTGGCTGAGTCTATCCAGCTTGGAGACTGGGCCAGAACAGGCTCAGAGGAAGGGGAAGGAGAAGCAGACAGGGTGGCAGCCCATCAGCCTAGAGTGGGAAGCCAGCCTACCAATCTCAGGAAAAAGGCGTGTACGAGGAGGTGCAGAACCAAAGTGACGCCATCTGGGGCTCTGGTCTGGGTTTCTGCCATTCATGCTCCTAAGCGATGCTGACCACCTGGGACGTGGGAGCCACCATCCACAGCCGAGGCTGTGTCTCTGTTGTATCAGCTGGGGCCCCAGCAGGAAACAGAATTCAATTCGGATGGTTCAAAAGTAGAGGCTTTAAGGAAGGGGCTAGCACCCGGAGACAAGCAGCCAGTTGCAGGTGGATGCACAGCACCTCAGTGCTCGTCTTTGCTAAGAGAATACACCTTGGGTCACACCAGCTGTGTAGACCTTAGCAGGAGAGGTGGTGAGGGCAGGACCTCGCAGCAAGAGGGCAGTGTAGGGCCCAGAGGGGTCTGTTCCAAACGCCACAGGGATGGGTGTTTCCCCTGCGCCCAGAAGCCATCTTGGATAGGAAGAATGCAGAGGCCACATCAGTAGGGGAGAAAGACTCTCGATAAAGAATGGGAACTCGCAAGAGTATTTATTCATTAAATCCCAACAGGCCATTTTAAACTGGGAGAGACTGCAGTCTCTTTAAGTGGCGAGTTTGAAACTTCCTCTCCGGAAGCAACCTAAACGTCCATCAGTAGATGAATGGATAAGGAAGACGCGGTATATTTACACAATGGAATACTACTCAGCCATAAAAAAGAATGAAATAATGCCAATTGCAGCAACATGGATAGATCTAGAGATGATACTGAGTGAAGTCAGACAGAGAAAGACAAATATCATATAGTATCACTTTCATGCGGAATCTAAAAAAAATGATACAAATGAACATGTTTACAAAACAGAAATAGACTCACAGACAAAGAAAACAAACTTACGGTTACCAAAGGGGATAGCAGTAGTAGTGGGGAAATAAGTTAGGAGTTCGGGATTAACAAATACACACTACTATATATAAAAGAGATAAACAACAAGGACCTACTGTACAGCACAGGGAACTATACTCAATATCTCGTAATAACCTATAATGGAAAAGAAATCTGAAAAAGAATATATGTATGTATAACTGAATCACTTTGCTGTACACTTGAAACTAACAAAACATTGCAAATTAACTATACTTCAGTGAATAAAATAGCTGCTATATATATATGTATATATAAATTCCGCTCTCCGCCTGCATCAGAGGGAAGACAGCTCTTGAGAAATGAGGTCAGTCAGGGAAGCTAACAGAAGTTTCATCCGCATTGTGGTGCATACATCTGATCCCATGGCATGTGCTTTGAGACCTCCTATGTGAGGGCATTGAGCCAAGACTGTGGGCGAGGCAGGCGGATGAGACCTTGGGGGAAATCTGGGTGGCAAATATGCATGAACAAATGAAAAGTTCCAGCAATGCAACTGTGGAACACAGCAATTCCACAACGGAGAGATGACATCAATACTTAATGATCTGGTATGGTTAACACAGCCTTGAAAATAGATGTAACTTTTATTGTCATGTTTTTTCTGACCATAAAAATAAAGTATACTTATTATTAAAAAATTGAAACATATTGAGAAATATAAAAAAGAGAATTGAAATCCACAATCCAACTTTCCCTATTAAGAGTTCAGTGAATTTCCTTAATATCATTTAAAACTTTTATATGTGTATTTAAACACACGTACACAACACACACTCACATATACACATATTTCAGTACAGCTGAGATCAGACTGTACATAGTTATATTTCCTGCTCACTTTTCTTCGCATTCAACTGAGAACATTTTAATATCTTGGCACCGTCTTCATAAACTAGCATGTTTCATGCCCAGGTGACAGTCCATTATACCGACGTACTGTGATGTATTTAAACAACCCCTGTTGATATTCAGACCACTTCTGATTTTTCACTATGAGAAACCTTTATCTGTATTTTTCTGTTTATTTCCTTATGACAAATTCCTAGAAATGAAATTATTGTTAGGTCTACAGGAACTATTATTTTTAAGGCTCTGTGACACATATAGCCAGAAGTGTTGACACGCATCACCGTAAATATTGTACCAAGCTTTACTATCCTCAGCAGTTTGCTGAAGCGTCCTTCTCACCTTCGCCAACACTGAGCACTGTACATTTTAAAATACGTGCCACACTGAAAAGGGCAAAACGGCAGCTTGTTTTCATTTGCATTTTTGATTACTAGTGAGGTTGATTCTTGAAATAGATTTGTTTCATTTTGTGACTCTCTGTCATGTTCTTTGCTCCTTTTTCTCTTCGGATGTTAATGTTTTCTTAATGGTCTAAAAGAGTACTATGTTTGAAGGATTTTAATTGTTACCCATTGCTATCTTTGTCTCAAATAATTTTTTTTTGGCTTGTAGTTTGCCTTTTAAATTTTTTTTTTTTTTTTTTTTTGGTACGCGGGCCTCTCACTGCCGTGGCCTCTCCCGTTGCGGAGCACAGGCTCCGGATGCGCAGGCTCAGAGGCCATGGCTCACGGGCCCAGCCGCTCCGCGGCATGTGGGATCCTCCCGGACAGGGGCACGAACCCGTGTCCCCTGCATCGGCAGGCAGACTCTCAATCACTGCGCCACCAGGGAAGCCCTCCTTTTAACTTTATATACAGTATTTGCTGGATGAAATGAAGTGGTAGGTATAACGTTTAAGAGTTGGGAAGACTGGCTTTGCGCTCTGGCCTTCTCCCATGGCCATAACGGGCCAGTGCAGAGAGGGTCTATGGATCTGACCTGGTCTCCCTGTGACCCTCAAAACCTACACTGATGAACTTCCCTACCAGAACTTCTAAGGGTACCCCAGCGATCACTCTTGACCTGAAAACCATCCCATTCCCACCTTGCCCCCCAAAGAGGAACAAACCCCCAAACACACCCAATGAAGCAAGCTGCCCCCTCAAGGGGGCGCCAGCACTGTCTGCATCTGGGCTGTGAAGCTGTTCCCAGCCAGCAGCTTGGGGAGAGGAATTGTGGCTGGTGGCCATGGACTGTTTGTGCACACTCTCCATGCCGACAAGACACTCTTGACCACTCTGCTCCTTTACCGTGGAGTCAACAGGGAATTCTCCCGCCCCCTTTTGTTGCTACAGCTGCATCTTCCGGTCACATGTGCTTCCTTCCCCTCTCAGCTACACATTACATGCACACCTCCCAGGGCCCTAGACGTTAGGTGCCGGGCGGGCGGTGAGGGTTCTTTTCTGGTCCTCTACGGGATCGATGTGGCAACAGAGACCTCGTCAACAACCATCTCTAGTTAGTTTCTGGGGGCGACCTCTCCTCTCTCCAACCCCAAATGTGGTGACAGTGCATTGCTTAGCCGGAGCCAGGGCTGCTGGGGCCAGGCAGTGAGGACAGACTCAGAAGGAAGGGGTAGTGGAGGTGTGAGGTCTTTGACACAGACCTCCCAGAGGAGTCCGGTGTGCACTTTGCCTCTTCTCTTCTGTTTTTCTTTTCCCACTTAAAATAATCTTGGGGAGGTTATTCCTTACCGGTATGCACAGAGCCACCCCATTCTTTGTAATGGTTGCCCGGTATTCAATTACACACAGCTATATCCATTTATCTAACCAGCTCTCTATTCCTGAGAGTTGAAGTTGCTTCTAAGTTTCTGTAACTGCAGGTAATACTGCAACCCCCCCACCCCCAGAAAACAACAAAACAAAACAAAACAAACAACAAAAAACCACAAAAAGCTCCAAACAAACTGGTACGTAGATCTCTTTGCACGTGTGCTAATGGATGCTTACATCCCTGCAGGGGGGATTCCTAGCGGTAGAATGGCTGAGTCAAAGGGCATGCACATTCCCAACGTTTCTATCTCCTGCCAAGTTACCCCCCAGGGAGGATATACCTGTGTACCCCTCTTCCCCACCCCACCTTCACCCCCAGCAGCACGGGAGAGAGCTTCTGCCCACACCGGCCAGCACAATTAGAAAAAGGCAAAGCTCTCAGCATGGCCCATGAAGCACCCCCAAGTCTGGCCCCGACCTGCCTCTTCTCAAAGTCTGCAGGGCGACGCTTCTCCCCTCCCTCCTTCCCTGCTGGCCATGGCCTTCGCATGCACCACTCACTTGCCCAGAACGCTCCTCTCTGCCTTCTCCTACGTATCCTTCAGATCTCAGCCACCCACCACTTCTTTAGCGAGTTTATGAACCCCTGAGCTCTTGGAGTGCAACGCCCTATACTGTGGTTTGGGGGATTATTTGATAAATGTCTGTCTCTCAACTGGACTCTAAGCTCCACGAGGGCAGGCACCATGTCTGATCACCATGGTATTCCGTGAGCGGGATGCAGCATCTGGCCTACAGGAGATACCAACATATTTATTGGATGACTGAACAGAAGTCAAACCGACTCATCATTTCCCTCTGCTACACTTCATATCCTGTGCTCGTTCGCTTGGTAAAGATCAGTATCCTTCTAGCGCCTTGGCAAGACACACTATTGTTCTCTTTAACTCCTTTCTCTCCTCCCTCCATACCCAGCAGTTGTCAAATCACTTTACACAATTGTAGAAACTCCTCTTTCCTTTCTAGGTCTTTATTTAAGTCATTTCCTTCCCTGAAGTGCCCTCTCCTCCTTCCTTTACCTGATGAAGTCCTATTCTGCCTTTAAGACATATTGCATGTTTTGTAGGAAACTGCTAGCTCTCCTAAGTGGGATTTAACCTCGCCCACAGCCCCGTAACACCGTCTCTCTGAAGGGCCTTTTCCGTGGCTGAATTTTGGAGTAGTTTATGAATTTTCCTGTCCCTCCATGGGATGTAAGGTCTTGGGGAGCCAGGAGCCATCCTTGTTCATTTCCGAATGCTCCTCAGCCCCAGGCACAGCGCTCTGTACACAGTAGGTGTTCAATAAACTCTGGATAGAATCAAAGCCAAGGATGCTGAAACAAAAAGGGTCTGTCTTCGCTTCTTGGACGTCTGGGGAGGCTTTCCGGACATAGCTCCCAGGCCAGGCTGAGAGCCTCTTCCCTCCTTCCCCCTCTCGCCAGCACAGGCACGCCAAACCCCATGGCTCGCCAAATTTCAAACTGCATTATCCCCACCCCAGAACTCAGGAAATATCATCAGACAAGGCAGATGTTTCCCATCAGTCTGGAAGGTTTCTATTTTCATTTTCCACATCAGCATCATGCTATCAATCTCTTCTCCACCCTGCTTCCTTCTCCTGCTTCCCCACCCCCAGCCCTAACATACCAACCACTAGCCCTGCTGTGGATCAATTCCTGCGTTGCAGATACAAAGGTAGTTTTGCTTGACAAATGAAGCTGCCCTTCCAGGAGGTGATAAGGAGATCAATACCGGTTGGTTACACTGGAATGCTCAGGAGCGAGGGGCCAGTGACACCCCTGCCACGGTCTACCGCCACATGCCATGCTTCCCTCCTTCCATACCCTTGGCATCTGCAGAGGCTCAGTGAGCCCAGGACCAAGCCAGCCTGTGTCTCCTTGCAGAGAAGCCATTGTCCTCATCAAGAGGCGAGCATCCTTTGAATGCAGAGCCCCCTGCCCTGGGCCCTGTGGGCTGACAGCCTGGAGGGTGGGGGAGGAGCCTCTGAAGAGGCAGTACACGGCGGTGCTGATGGAAGAAGGATGGTGGGGTGAGGGGGACAGAGAACAGGCCAAGGTTTAAGTCTCAGTTCTGCCACCCACTGGCTGTGTGACCTTGGGCAAATCACTTTCCATCTCTGATTTGGTCATAACTTCTGTTGTGAGTCAAGGAGGTTAGATTAGATAACCTAGGGTCCATGGGTGGGCTTTTGAGGGTCCACGTACCCCTGAAATTGTGTTCGCATTTTGTGTGTACGCATATTTTTTTCTGGGTAGAGGGTCCATGTTCCCTGTCATCACCCACCTCCCCCCGCAACACACACAAGCCCTTAAAATCAGATTCTTAAAAGGATCCTTGACCCTAGATGGTCAAGTCGGTCCTAACATTCTTTGATTCCAAAGAGGAGACAGGCATTCTTGCAGTGCTGTTGATGCTGCTGGGGACACATAGCAGGCACCTCAGAAAAAGACTCAAGGGCACTTTTGCAGTAATGGTAAGGAGTGGCTGGAGGCAGGTGGATAAATCTGGGAAGACTTCCTGGAAGAGGTGAATTTCTACAAGAAAGCAAAGTTCTCAGAAACCTAAAAGGAAAAGGGGACATTGAGAAATAACAGAGTGCTCTCTCCTCTTCCCCATGCTCAAAGAACAGGAGGCTTTGTGAGGCGGGGGGCAGGGGGACCCCTAACTAGCTGAGGCAGCTCACAGTCCTCCACCAAGAACAAGAAATCAAAAAGTCAAACACCAGCTCATTAAATGCTCGGGGCTGGCTAGCTATTAAAAGAATTTCCATTTCAGAACAGGATGCCTACCAGGGAATGCCAGACCTAAATATAAGCCAGCCCCCTCCCTGCCAGGAGACTTCACCATGTTAGGCAGGAGGGAGGGGGGACTGCGTGGAGATGTGTCATTACTTTTAACATCCAAATATAACCCGCCCCAGGGGGTCTGGGACTAAGGCTGCTCTTCCCAGCTGCCTCCTGCCAGAACAAGGGGAGGGTACGAGGGGAGGCTGGGAGTAGGCCCTGCAGAGCGCTGAGGTTTGGGCTGCAGGCAGCCCCCAGGCCACCCTTTTCCTTAACCAAATGCGGGGAGTCTGGAGGGAGGGCCACTGAGTTCTATGGGCTACATCCTGATCCGGATGCTGGGGTGGGCGGGGCTTTGGGGACGTTTAGGGGCTCTCTGGACATTTAGGACTACTTTTCCTGTATGCTTCCCTGGAAAGAGCAGAGGGAAGGGGCCACAGGGAAGAAAAGACCCCTGAGATTTGTATGTCTGTGCATGTTTTTCCCACAGAGCATGCTCCCCGTGGGCAGTTCCGCACCCATGTGGATGGTTATTCATCTGACGTCTGTTTTCTCCAGACACTGTAGCTCTTTGAGAGCAAGGGCCCTGTGCCTGCTCCCTTTTCCAGCTCCAGCATCTAGCCCAGTGCCCAGTGTGGATAGCGCCTTGGTGAGTGGGTTACCAGATGAACTGACAGTCTTGCCTATACCCCTCATGTGGGTAGAGGACTTTCCACCACTGGTTCTCAACTCACTGGTGCTCAGTGGAACCACCTGGATGCCTGGATTCTGACTGGTCTGGGGTGCGGCCTGGGCATCTGGAGTTTTACAAGCTCCCCAGGTGATGCTAAAGCAAAGCCACATTATCTAATGAAGAAGCTTTCATTCTCTCAGCTGATTCTGGGTTCCTTCTCTTCCTCCCCCCCTTTAATACCCTATTGTTGAGTCTTAAAACAATTTCCGGAGGTAGGCAGGGCAGGCATCATTATTCCCGCGGGACTTAAGAAGAACCTAGGCTCAAAATAGCTGAGTGACTTGCTCAAGGTCCCACAGCTGATGGACAGTGATGCTGGGACAGAGGCCCGTGGCCTGGGGGTGCCCAGCCCAGGTTGCTCTCCCTGGCTCCAGCAGAAGCCATGGGAAGGGTCTGGACATTCAGGGAGCTGACCTGAAACAGACTGCGGCTCGTTTCTTGGAGTTGGGGGAGGAGAAGCCAAGGTGGCCAAGGAGAAGCCATGGATCACCACACAAGACCCGGCATCTGCCCCTTCATAGCCTGGCGGGCACTGGCTCTGCAGGGAGCCCGGCCTGGGGCAGCGTCAGGCTGGAGGCTAGGCTGGGGCGAGGGGGCGGCTCCGAGGACACAGACAGAGGGCACAGCTCGTGGTCAGATCACTGTGCCCAGGAGAAAGCTGGCCAAGAACCTACAGTGGAACAGTGCCTCCCAGGCTGCCTCTGGTCCACGTGGCCCAAAGAGCCGTCAATCTGGGGGGAGTGACTTAGGTCTCCGGCAGTGCTGTTTCCCCCTCTGGGGAATGGGGACAAGAATGCCCTCCTGATGGGCTGCTGAAATGAGAAAATGAAGGCGACAATGATGCTGAAATGGAAAGAAGATGCTGCTCCGTGCCTTTCATCCTGGGGAAGAGCTGCTGGCCTCTGTCTCCTTTTCCCGCACCCCCATCACGCCCTGAAGTCTGGGACGCCGTGCCTGCTGGGGAGCTAGCAAATGCTAATCCTATTTGCGTGAACTTCGGACCAGAATGAGTCTGCTTTCTTGAAGTTGGGGAAGATTTCATGGAAGCAGGCGTGTATACAGGGGAGTGGGTGGGGGAAAGTCCAATGACTTGAACCTGTTGGTCTTCAAGGTCAGTTTTAGGGAGAGGTGGGAGCAGGTCTCTCACCGTCGGGGTGGCAGCTCACCGGATGCCCTCCCTTCTCACTGAGGCCATGTTGGCTGGGTTACAGAGAAGGAAGTACACCTGGGCATGGACCTCATTAAGCCCCAACCAAGTGGGTGGAAAGGCAGCATCCCAGCCCTGGGAAGGAAAGCCTCACAAATGCAATTTCCCACACCTGACTAGGCCAGGTGACCAAGTAGCTATTGGCTAAAGTGTCCTCATCCATGACCCTTGGGTCATTGGTGAGTGTTCTTTTACTGAGTGTTACTCCCACCAGGGCTGGGAGCAGCATGCGGAATCCCAGCAGAGCAGGGACATGCAGATTCTTTTTTTTTTTTTTTTTGCGGTACGCGGGCCTCTCACTGTCGTGGCCTCTCCCGTCGTGGAGCACAGGCTCCGGACACGCAGGCTCAGCAGCCATGGCTCACGGGCCCAGCCGCTCCGCGGCATGTGGGATCCTCCCGGACCGGGGCACGAACCCGCGTCCCCTGCCTCGGCAGGCGGACTCTCAACCACTGCGCCACCAGGGAAGCCCGCAGATTCTTGATAGAAAGCTTTGCTCACTTGGATGGAGCTGGGGTCAGCAGCCAGCTCGCAATCACCATTTTTATCTAATCCACGTAGCCCTGAGATTGTCCCGCTGCCAGGCTTTGTGGCTGCAGCCCTTTTTTTGGCCATTTGATGCTTGAATGTCTTTTGTAAGCAGCCTTCTAATGTCTACTTACATGCCTCTAGTGAAGAAGTGCTCACGACCTACCAAGCTTTCCACTTCAATTTACTATCCACTGTCTAATTGGACTGGGGCATTGCTTGGCACTCCCAGCAGTTTGAAAAGTCACCGGGACCATGGCCTGTGGGAGAGACAGAGCTTGAGAAACTGACCCTGCTGCTGGAGCTGACACAGGGGCTCAAGAAGGTGGCCACAGTTGGCAGTCCAAGAATTTCAGTGATCTCTGGTCAGTCTCAGTGCTGACAAATAGTCCTCATGTCCTTAATGGGAAGGCCGTATTGCCACTGGTGTATATAAGTTTGTTCCTTCCCATTGTTGTACAGTATTTCATTGTATAAATATAGAACAGTTTGTTTATTCTATTGCTGATGGACATTGGAGTTTGTTCCAGTCTTGAATGAATGAATCTCACATGAAGGCAAATCACAAATATAAGGTAGAGCAAAAGAAGTCAGACCCCCAAAAGAATATACTTTTTCAGGGAGGGAGAAGTTAGTGACCGGAAGGAGAACACAAGGGGGTTCTGGGGTGCTGGTGACGTTCTATTTCTTGAGTAACAATGATTACACAGATATGTTTACTTTGTGGAAAATCAGCAAGCCCTACACCTGTAATCTATGTCCTTTGACACACGTATGTTATACTAGTACAAGTACTTCAAACTAAAAAGCTTCTGCACAGCAAAAGAAAGAGTCAACATGGGCTTCCCTGGTGGCGCAGTGGTTGGGAGTCCGCCTGCCGATGCAGGGGACGCGGGTTCGTGCCCCGGTCCAGGAGGATCCCGCGTGCCGCGCGGCGGCTGGGCCTGTGGGCCATGGCCGCTGGGCCTGCGTGTCCGGAGCCTGTGCTCTGCGACGGGAGAGGCCACAGCAGTGAGAGGCCCGCATACCGCAAAAAAAAAAAAAAAAAGAGTCAACAAAATGAAAAGGAAACCTACAAATGGAAGAAAATATTTGCAAACCATATACTGATAAGGGATTAATATCCAAAAATATAAGGAACTCATAAAACTCAACAGCAAAACCACAGATAACCTAATTATATAATGGGCAAAGGAACTGAACAGACACTGTTTTCAAAGATGATAGAGAAATGGTCAACAGGCATGAAAAGGTCCTCAACATTACTACTCATCAGGGAAACACGATGAAAACCACATTGAGAAACCACCTCCCACCTGCTGGAACGGCTATCATGAAAAAGACAAGAGGTAATTCCTCTGGAGGATGTGGAAAAACGGGGAAACCTATGCACTGTTGGTGGGAATGTAAATTGGTAGAGGCACTTTGGAAAACAGTATGGAAGTTCCCCAAACTATGTTTTTTCCTTTTTTTTTCAATTTTCCTTTTTCATCTCCCACAGTCTCTCCTGACAACAGATTGTTCCCTCTTTATGACTGTCCGCCATAGTTTACCTGGCAGAATGCTTTTTGTTTTCCCCAATCTGAATGGGAACATAAATTTAAATGTTTCCTATTAGTTGAGGAATTATTACACGAGAGATGTTTGTTCTGACTCCACAGATAGGTCTGAATCTTTTTTTAAAATTTAATTAATTTTTTTTATACAGCAGGTCCTTATTAGTTATCTATTTTATACATATTAGTGTATACATGTCAATCCCAATCTCCCCATTCATCCCACCTCAAACTGTTAATAATAGAATAACAGTATGATCAAGCAATCTCACTTCTGGTATTTATCTGAAGGAACTGAAATCTCTATCTCACAGTGATATCTGCACCGCTGCGTTCACTGCAGCATTATTAACAATAGCCGAAACACGGAAACAACCTAAATGTCCATCCGTGGATGAATGGATAAAAGATGAATGTAATACTATTCAGCCATAAAAAAGAAGGAAATCCTGCTTTTTGTGACAACATAGGTGACCTTGACAGCATTATGCTAAGTGAAATAAGTCAGAAAGAGAAAGAAAAATATTGCATGATCTCACTTATATGTGGAATCTAAAAAAGTCACAATCATAGAAACAGTAGATTTGTGGTTTCTAGGGGCTGGAGGGTGAGGGAAATGAGGAGATACCGGTCAAAGGTTACAAACTTCCAGTTAAAAGATTACAAAGTCTGGGGATATAACAGACAGACTGGAGACTATAGTTAATAGTATTGTGCTGTACACAGTAGATCTTAAATGTTCTCAACATAACGACAACAAAACAAATGGTAATTATGTGAGGTGAAGGATGTGTTAACTAACTTGATTGTGGTAGTCATTTTGCATATCTAAAATCGTCACATTATACATCTTAAGTTTACTCAATGTTATATGTTAATTATATCTCAATAAAGCTGGAAAGAAAGATAAAAAATTTCAGCCCAACCATGACTGATCTTACAATAATAATACTATAATGACCAGTATAATGGGACTTATAATATCTTACTGTGGTATAACAGATGAGAGGAACTTTATGGGAAATACTGACCCTTTCACAGAGTTATAATGAAAAGTCTAGCAGTTATAAAGATATCCTTATTCACCAAAATTTGTTGACTATTACCACATGTCAGGTATTACTCGAAATGTTTTCTGTGTATTAACTCATTGAATCCTCTAGACAACACTAGGAGATCGGTATTCCCATCTTGCAGAGAAGGAAATGGAGGCTCAGAGAGGTTAGGTAGGCACTGAAAGGTCGCACAGCTGTTAAGTGGTGGAGCTGGGGTTCTGGAGTCTGCTGGGAACACCATCTGAGCTCCTGGATGTCTCAAATAAAAGCGCCCCAGGCAAATTCTAGGGAGGCTGGACCAGGTTGGGAAGCCCTCGGGGCTCAGCCACTGGCCCAAGTGTTTCTGGCCAACTGAGAGGAAACCCACCCCTACCGTGTGGATGTTGTCGTATTTTTAAAAAGAAGTAAATAAGCCTCCTCATTTGCATGATATTTCACGCTGACTTTGCCTCTCAAACTGTTATTCTGTCTACACATGGCACTGTGGGATGCCTGCGATATTTTATAAAGTTAATAACTTTCTCTTAATTGGATGAGTTTATAGAATAGTCTAAGCAATTAACAATAATTACGCCAAAGATTCCAAGGATGCTCCACAAACACTGGCATGTTAAGCCGTTTGGGAAAAAAACCACAACCCAAACACACAGGCACAGGCACACGCACACGCACACTCATACACTCCCTGCGGTTCTGTGACCCAGAGCAAGTCCCCATTTCCAGGCCACAGGATGGTGGGGCTTCTCTGAGATGCTAGAAAAGAAATGGCCCCTGTCACATTTCTGTACGCTCCCGCACCTCCCTCCCTCCGCCCCACCTAGCTAGGAAGAGGGGTTGCAGGGCCAGGTCCTGCTGGACTTGTTGAAGGACACACTGTCTATCCATGTGCAGGTGACCATGCAGGACAATGTCCCCTGGGCAACTGGCGAAGACTTTTAATAAACTAGGTCTATAATAGTATAATAGCCTCCGCCTGCCTCTCCCCCGCCCCCCGCGCCCCCGCTCTTTCTCTCTCTCATGCTACCTTTGATCTCCACAATACCTTTTCTAGGATGATGTCTCATTCAAAAAGGACAACTGCCAAAGAGTGTGGAATTCAACATTACTTGAATCAAGTTTTTGAGCTATTCAATGTAGCTCCTTTCACACAGTTATAGACATGCAGGGTTGGAAGAGTCTTAATCTCATTCAGTGGTTGGATGGCTTCTCCAACATTCTACCAGGTGGTTGTTCAGTCTTTGCTGGAGCACCTCCACTGATGGGGAGTTCGCTACCCTCTAAAGGCATCATTCCATTTTAAGGTAGCTTTAATTATGAGAACCAAATTCCACATAATGGAACTTAAATTCATCTCCTTGGAACTTCCACCTGCTGGCTCTACTCTTTGGAGACTAAGTGAATTTCCTCTTTCATACAACAGCTCTTAAGTTTTTCATTACCTATGAGTCATGTTGCCCCAAACACCCAAGTCTTCCCTTCTGTAGGCTGGTGATCCCCTGTTCTTATGACCTTTCCTATCATTCCAAGCCAGCTTCAGAAACTCATCCATCTCAATATAAACAAATTCTAGCCCTAAAATAAAATAGGTCCCTAGTCTAAAATGTTCATGTGACTGTCACCCTCTCTTTTTTAGGTTTGGTTTGCTTAAAAAATAAATAAATAAAAAGAATCAGTCTTTGCAGGCAAAGAGATGCTTGCATTTGGGCTGGGGCAAATGAAGAGCAGGGAGGAGAGAGGCATATCAATAGGGAAAAGGGGAGCATGGGATTGAGAAATGGGACCTCTTGCTACTAAGGCTGCCTTAGGCAGCCCAAGACTGATACCTGCAGGCATGTGCCTCAGCGCCCCCTGGGGATGGCCTTGAGTGCCACTACCATTCATTGGGGAGGGTGTGCGGGAAAGCGAGACTCTCCATACAGGGCTGCTGAACAATGCAGAAGCTGTGTCCTTTGTCTGCATCATCCAGCATCAAGCCTGCCCCCAAAGCACCTCACCCAGGCTGGCTCAGGGAGCCAACTCCTGACCCATCCTCCTCTGTCTTTCTCCCTGTCCCCTCCGCCGTTCCACTCTTGCCTTTATGTTTCTAGCTTGGGGGTGCCCGTGCCAGCCCATCTGTTCAGTCCCATATGTTGTCCGCAAGGGCTGCCAAGTCAGGCCCAGTGCTCAGTGACTCTACTCCAGCCTGGGCGGCTGGTCTGAGGCTTTCTCTGCCCTACCTGGTCGCTAGGAAACAGCCTGGCTGCTGCGTCGGGGCCGGGCCTCGATGTGGTGGTGTTGTGGCCGGGCCATGGCTATTGGCCCAGGACACCTGACGGGCATCCATGCCAGCCTTCTGCGGAAACTGCCCCTGGTCAGGACCCAGGTCCTTGGAAAAGTACAAAAGAGCAAGACCCTCCCAGGCTGGAGAGTCTCATTCACTGTGAATTTGTAGACCACAGGGTGGAGATCTATTCCGGAAAAATTAAGATTTGGAGGATAACGGAAAAGATGTTTAATCTTTTTTTGTGCCCTTTGCAAATCTGTAGTTCCTTTTTAGCTAAGGAACTTAAAAGTGGATTATGGATAACATATTTTGATTCCAAAATGTTCATGTTGGTATACTTACAAGGGTATAAATGAAGATTTGAAAAACATGGCTACATTTTGGGAAATGCAAAGTTTCTCTTATTTTATCTTACTTTTTTTGCTTGTGAAGTAGTTTATAGATACATCTTTATATGTTTTCACACATCCACAGCAGGTCATAGGGCACCTAATTTTCTTGCCCCTTCCTCAGCCAATTCTTTTGGAAGGGTACTGAAAGGCGTGATTCAGGGGAAATAATTTGAAAAACCTGAGTTCAAATTCTCAATCTTGTATTTATTATCTTTGTGACCTTGGGCAACTTCTCTGCGCCTCAGTTTCCCAATCGTAAAATGGGGATAATAATTCCAATTCCATAAATGTGGTGAGAAAATTAGTTAAAACCAATTTGGTCACACACACAGCACAGGGCTTAACTCACTGGAAACAATAAATCATTGCTTGAATGAAGACTAGCCTGGTCAATTACAGCCTTGTGACTCCCAGGTGCCAAATACCAGTGGTCCTAAAACAGTGTCCTAGCTTCCCCAGAACAGCAGGTAAAGCCAGGCAACAGCTCTTAAAGTAGATGAGGAAGCATCTCAGACCAGCAGACGTGGGGACATGATCCAGCTTCCCTACACAAACCAGAACTAGCTCTGAATTTCATCAGCCACCGACAGTGGAGAACTAACAAACTGCTCTCTTTACCCCACGAGTATGTGCACACACTGCCAGCTTCCTCTCCCTCCCTTCTCCTTCCCCCCTCTTCTCTCTGTCTCTCACACACACATACTCCCCTCCCCCTAAGATTAGACTGGATTCCAGTTTTATAAGTCCTTTCTGACACCTACAGCCAACCAACTGCTCCATTTAATAGGAAAGACACTGTGACTGAAATTAACTCCAGAGGGGGAGATTTCCAAGCCATTGCACAGACAGGCTTGTCTGCTTGCCACCCGTTTGGACTAGGGCCCCCCACTTTACCACACCTCCTCCCTTTCCTCCCCCATGTCACAGAGGAAACACCCTTGCCTTTGTAGATCCATCTTAGGTCCAGACGGGGTACCCAACCCACAGGGACAACTGGAAACCAAATACACAGAATTTAGAGTCAGTGTGGAAGCTAGATGGAGTGGACTTGGAGTCAGAGAGATGAGTTCCAATTCCATCTCCACTGTTTGTTAGCTGTGTGACCTTGCGGAAGTTACTAAACTTCTCTGGCTCTCAGTTTCCTCAACTGCAAAATGGGTACAATAATAACTACTATAGCACGTGTCAGTGAGAATTAAGGACAATAATGCATGTGAAAATATTTCATGTAGTACCTGGGATACATAGTAGGTGCTTAATAGATGACAGCCCAGTTAAAGCCCGGATTTCAGCTTTGAGGCAGAGATAGAGAAGTCTCCCAGGTTGTAAAAATGTCTTTATGCCAACCAACAGTTTACAGTCTACGGACACGGCATCTGGGATAATTAAGTTGAAAATGGGAAATACTTGTGCTCCTTTCAAAGCCCAGCTTGAAATTTCCTTCCATTAGGAAATCTTCTCTGATCAGACCACTCAAGTTTTACTGCTCTTTTTATTGGTTGCCCTTCAGCACCTATAGACACAGTTGAGACTATAGAGAAAGCTCTATTATAAGTAAGCGTAGGGCTTCCCTGGTGGCGCAGTGGTTGGGGGTCCACCTGCCAATTCAGGGACACGGGTTCGTGCCCCGGTCCGGGAGGATCCCACATGCCGCGGAGCGGCTGGGCCCGTGAGCCACGGCCGCTGAGCCTGCGCGTCCGGAGCCTGTGCTCCGCAACGGGAGAGGCCACAGCAGTGAGAGGCCCGCATACCACACACACACACACAAAAAATAATAATAATAAGTAAGCGTAATAGGTGGACGCTTAACTTACAGACTGTCAGGAACAAATTTATTTGCTGATGTCTGAAAACCTAAGGTTAAGTAATTTTCAGGTGGCTCAGTGGTGATACCTGTTAAGTCTGGTGCTACAGACAAGCTCTATTAGACAAATATTTTAACCAAAGGTGGAAAGCAGGGAGAACAATGCTTCAAGAGATAAGTCAGGGGATTCTAGGCTCAGGAAAAGGACCTATTTGTATAGCAGCAGGAAAATTTTCTTTACAAATGTTAATGTATCTTGTTGCCCAATTGGACTCTAGGATCCCAAGAGTAGGGCTGTATCTCTTTCTTTGGGGAAAAGAACATGGGATATGGAATTAGAAGCTGGGCTCTGCCACTTTGTTGGCTGTGTGGTTTTGAGTAAGTTACTCAACACCATTAAGCCTCATTTCCTTATTTATCTGCTAGAGATAACACTTACCTCAAAGGATTAAAGATTAAATCAGATAATGTGTGAAAGTACTTGCCACTTACTAGCTGTGCATCCGTAGGTAAGAAATATAGCTGCCCTGAGCCTCAGTTTTCCAGTTTCAAAAGTGGGGTCATCATGAGGCTACCATGAGGATCAAATGAAAGGATGTGTTTTGTGAAAAGTGCTCTATACACTGAAATGCTATTTAAACATTTAGCTATTACTATTGCAAGCATATTACAAGGCCTGAAATTTAGATGACCCTCATTCTATTTTTGCTGAATGAATGAATGGTGGATTGAGAGACCATTGCCTAAGTCCAGGCTCAGATGTTTGCCAAAATGAGGACTCCCTTAAAAGGAGAGGAGGTCTGACCAGACTACTACCAGACTGGTTTTTCCCACCAGATCCATATTTAGCTTTGCCCATGCCAGAGGGCCAGCAGCCTGGAAGCTCTATAGAAACAAATGAGGTGGCTTTGTGCCCTTGCTTCACCATGGAGATATATACCCTCTTTGGTGTGAGACAATGAAGCTGAAAAGCCACCATCTATAAGATGTGGATTTTGATTTGTCTTTTGGGAGAAGGGACAGGTTATACAAAGTTGCCCTCCCTTATCTTCCCCTGTGATGGACGGTGTGCAGGTAGGAGGGAGCTGGCTGCCAATGGGGGTGAGCCTGTCAAGCTGATAGCTCACATGTGGATCAGACACACCCCCAGCCCAGGTCTCGGAGAACACTGTCTGAACCAACCCAGCGCCCGTTCCCTCCATCCTCACCTGGAATATTTTCATGTGTATGTTCTGGAACTCCACTCCACTGCTCAGTCCCGGATGAAGCCTCGCATTTCATGTCTGGGTCATCCTACTATTTTCAGTTCTGAATGACCAGAGCCCTAACCCATGAGGGATGAGGGGATACCAGGACCCAGGGCCTTTAGCAAAATCAAGTTCATCTTAACAACATACACTTTGGCACTCCTCACTCTCCCAAGGCACTCAGCATGCACGATGTTTCCCAGGCTGCACTTCTATAGGATCCAATGGGTAACATTCAGTAAATAATATATGTTTATATAGAAAGAATAATATTCACTGAGTCCATTCTGTGTATCAGACCCTGAAAGGTGTACACACACACACATGCACACACACACGTAAGCTCTTCTGCTGGTAGAACAGCGTAGACATCATGAGTGCTGACTTGACAGTAGGCTAGTCTGAGCTCAAATCCTGGTTCTACCCTCACTTCGGGTATGTCATTTAATATCTTGAAGCTCTAACCCTACCCCCTCCTCACTCTTAAAGGACATGAGACCCTGGTTTTCATCAACTAACATCAATTGGAAACCCCTGTGATGTTAAAGGGCATCTGCTGGTCTAAAATGCTGAACTCTTCCAGTAGAAGATGCCTTAGTGTGGGATCTGGGGTCAGTCTGTCTTGGCTCCATCACTCACCAGTTCTGGGACCTTGGGGAAGTTAAATAACCTGAGAGTCAGCGTCCTTGCCTCTAAAATGGGGATAATATTAATGCTGATCTCACTCCACTGTTGTGAAGATTAAATAAGACAAATGACCCTAAAACACTTAGCCCAGTGCCTGGCACACAGTAAATGTTCAATAAATCTTAGCTATTGTTGTTAACTAAACTCCTAACAGAAGAGGAGGCAGAGGCTCAAGAAGTTAAATAACTTGGGGAGGGATAAATTAGGAGCTTGGGATTAACATATACACGCTACCATATATAAAATAAACAACAAGGACCTACTGTACAGCACAGGGAACTATACTCAATATTTTGTAATAACTTACAAGGGAAAAGAATCTGAAAAGGAATATATATATATATATATATATGTATAACTGAATCACTTTGTTGTATACCTGAAACTAACACAACATTGTAAATCAACTAACTTCTTTTTTTTTCTTAATTGAAGTATAAGGAACTTGCCAAGATACCCACCTGGGATTTGAAGCCAGGTCTCTGGCACGGAGGCCAGTGGTGGCGTAATAGGGACGATGGCTTACTGTTCCCATGCATGAAAACTACAGATATGGCTACAGTGTCTGCCAAAGAGCACGATGGTGGGCATTCAGGTACCATGGAGGACAGGTGGAGAGAGCTCTCTGTACAGAAGGTAGAGTGAAGAGATAGAACAGCTTGCCCTCAATTAAGCGACGAACTTTCTTTTTACCATTTGTTGGTTCCAAATTAAAGCGAGTCTAGCCAACTTGCAAAGCCACCCACCAGCTTCAACTTGATTGAAATGAGCTGGATGGGAGTGACAGCCTCACAAGGTGCTCACAGAGAAGGCTGAGAAGCGTCAGAAGCAGAGGCTTAGTGAGCGACAAAGAGCTGGAGGAGGGACTGTCAGCAAGGCCTGGAAAGACGGGGTGCCTCTTCCTCAGCCCCCAAAGAATGACCGGAGCCATTCTTGACCTTGTAGCCCTTGACAGAGGGATGAATAGTAAGGTGATCTTAACCTGCAAATCGAACAGGATTTGGAGGTTCCAAACCGATCTGTAAACGGGCTACAAGAGAGACAGGGTGGAAAGTAAGTCCATTACAAGTTCAAAAGAAGGCATCGAGTAAACCTGGGTTTTGCCCTCTTTGTTCTACATTTTGGCCTTTTTATTTATGGTTTGCTCATGTCTGGGTGAGGTAATCATGACAGGCATTTGCATGTACTCTTGTGGCCCAGAAAACAGCCCGCAGTCACTCCTTGGCCCTTTAACTCCTTCACTCCCCAGCCGGGTCCTGGAGGCACCCACATCCATCCCTCATGGAGAAGCTTCATAAACCTTGGGTCCAAATGCAACCTTGGCTGGAATCACAGCTTTGGGAGCCAGCCTGTGGGGCAGAGAAGCCTTCTAGGCAGGGGCATGGATGAATGCGGGGTCTGGCAGGTGAGCGAGAACCGGAGTTTGGGAGGCAGACTTGGTTTTGGGTCAAGGTCAGTGGTTCCCAAACTTGTCAGCAATTGGAACCACTCGAAGAGCTTCCAAACCCACCAGTGCCTGGACTCACCCCACATACTATAATGTCATTAGTCTCCGTGTGGCCTGGGTTTTGGACGCTTTAAACCCCCCTCCCCAAGTCGAGTCTGGGAATCCCTAGGACCCCCTGGGAGAAGGAGTTCTGTTCACACCCAGACTCCACCTCTCCCACCGCAAGCACACAGGTCATCTCTGCGGGGCCTCACAGGTTGCTGGGCTCAGCACGACTGCTTTATGAGAAGGCAGTGTCTGAAGAAAGGGATTTCAGGGGCCTGGCAAAATGCCCTCTGGCTTTCAAAACACCTCTCCCACCTACTCCCTGACACCTGCAGCTCCCTTAGCTGGGACAAAGCTCTTTATTCCACAGTGAGAGATAAGGCTCAGAACAGCAACGCCCTTGGGGAGCTTAGCCACGTTGCCTGCCTGTGAAAACTGGAAAGCTAGAGGGGGTCCCCTCATTTTAGAAATGAGAAAATGGGGCCCCAGAGATGTGATGCGATCTGGCCAAAGCGATCTGTTCAGCAGGTCAGCCGTAGAGCCTGGGGGTAGAGAGGATCCTTTCCACACTCAACACAGCTTGGTGTGGGGCTGGCCTTGAAGGCGCATCCTATAGGTGTCCGTGGTGGATTTTTGTATCAGACATCATGCTGCCCCCTAAACGCCGTGTGGAAGTATGTCGGGGCATTTTTTGATTGTTAACGATGCCTATAGGTGCTGCTGGCATTAGTGAGCGGGGTCGAGGGACACTGAATATCCTGTAATGTGTGGGCCGTGCTGCCCAAGGAAGAATAGTGCAGCCCCAAGTGGCATCGGTGTCCCCTTGAGAAACACTATTCATCCCTGGGCTGCAGCAGCTTCTGAGGCCCTTCTTCCCCTAAAACCATTACAGCAACGCTGGTCCCACGTTGCGGGCTCAGCCATGATGCTGGCACAGGAAGCAACTACCCCCAGGTAGGCTCCACGGGCACCGTGCGCCCAGTACGTGGGCAGCGGGGTTTTCCACAGCTACCACTCTGCCCCATTATCTGGGGCTAAGCCCTGGGTTCAAGGGAGGCTGGAGACCTCCACACCAGCTTCAGGCCGGGGGGTAAAAAATGCCCCGTGGGTGGCGTTCCACACAGCCCGCTCCTGCTGGGACCATCCCCTCTTCTGGCATCAGACCTAGACAAAGACTCAGACCAAATAACCATCTGCCCTCTGCCCAGCCCGCGTGGCCCCACTCCCCTGTGGATGCTACACACGGCAAAGGGCTTGCCAGGGAGGGCTGCCCTTTCTTGAACAGATAGGACACTGAGTGGTGAATCTGGGCATCCATGCTGCTGCCTGGTTGTCTACTGGGGGTACCCCTCTCCTCTTAATCCAAGGTGCTTACCCCTCTCCTCTAAATCAAGGTTTCTTTTCTTTTTTTTTTTTTTTTTGCGGTACGCGGGCCTCTCACTGTTGTGGCCTCTCCCGTTGCGGAGCACAGGCTCCGGACGCGCAGGCTCAGCGGCCATGGCTCACGGGCCCAGCCGCTCCGCGGCATGCGGGATCCTCCCAGACCGGGGCACGAACCCGTGTCCCCTGCATCGGCAGGCAGACTCTCAACCACTGCGCCACCAGGGAAGCCCTAAATCAAGGTTTCTTGATTTGATAGTGAGGTGGGGTTAGACTGATGGACGGGCCATTATCAGGTACTTAAAGAGGCCGAGGCGATTTCATTTATTCACTGGGCCATCCTGTGTCCTCTCGAGCCTCAGCTTTCCTCATCCATAAAGTGGGTCATCAAGCTGCTCGCCCCACTGCAGTGAGGGCCAGATGAGGTAGAGCAAGTACAAGTGTGTGGCAGACTCTAACTCTACACAAAAAAACCCCTCTACGGAGGGAGCACTTATTTTGTCATCCTTTTTCCAGGCACCCAATGCCCCTCTGTTTCCAGGGCCCGCACCTGCACACCTCAGGCCTGGCAGGACCCAGCTCCCCTGGCCTGCTGTCCCCGAGGGCTGTCCGCCACACCTTGCCCAGCTGGGGCAGGGCCCTGAGGGTCTGACAACAAGCAGCAGGCATACAGTAGGGCAAGTCTCATAATAAACTCCATGGTGTTTGTTACCTGCCCATGAGCAGTGCCCTAATTCCCTAGGGAAAAAAAAGAGAGAGGGGGGAAAAGAAACCTGCGAAAGAAGTCAGCCAGGCCTGTCGGCAGTGGCTCCTGCGAGACTTTACATGTAGGAAGACGAGCTGACATTTATGGTGGGAAGTTTTATTTCTGTGGTAAATAACCTCTAATGGTGTAGGCCATTACACTAATTACAGCAGACAATTAATTTTCTAATTCTTTTTTTTTTTTTTTAGGTGACCACATATTATAAGAGAAACATAATTTATTCCTTTTCTTCCTGGGCGGATATGACAGGGCTTATCCTGTCATCCTGCCCCACCAGAAGCTGAGATGGCAGGGAAAGTTTTCCTCCGCAGCCCCTGCTCCACCAAGAGGCTCCCAGAGGGTCCAGGAGTTCCCCAGCCCTCCTCTCCCCCTTAAACATTGTTCTCATGCAAAAGCTCTTTCCTTGCCACCATCTGAAGATGATTTTCCTTAGATCAGCCCAGTTTCCCTAAGGCCTTGGGCACATGGGCTGGTGTCGATCTTCAAAGCTTTGATTGAAGGCCTGTCTCATGCCCTTCATGGGGAAGCATCTGGTAAAGCCAGCCAGGCCCCCATCACCACACGCACTCCCGCCTCTGAGCCGCAGCGCTCATGTTCCCTACCATCTGGATGCCCAGGTACCCCTTTCTATGTAAACCCCGTCCAGGACCACGGCTTAACTCAGCTTTCAGCTCAGTATAAGTCTTTGCATGAGCGTATCCATGCAGCGCCCAGTAGGGAACGTGGGCAACTTCTGCACCAGGCACGTTGCATACATTAAATTTTCGAAGGAGGTTTCCACATCCTTATTTCGGAGCTGAGGCTCAAAGAAGTTAAGTGCCTTGTCCAAGATCACACACCTGGGGGTGTGGTCAAGTTGGACAGGCATCTGGCACGGAGCCCATGCATTTTCTCTTGCTCCCCTGGGCCCATGGTTGACATTCCTCTCTTTTTATCAGGCATTAGGCTCCTTGTATCCCTCTCAGACCTCATGAGTGCTTCATTTTCCAAACTCCTCCAGCTCCGGGCAAGACCACTCTAATTCCCCGAGGGGACCATAGGCCCCTCTGCACGCTCCATTGCCCCAGATTCCTCACAGAGACCACTGTGGGTCTGGGCACCCGGGATTTCTCAATCATTATCCTGATATTTTAAAGGGATTTATGTTTTACAAAGCCTGTCCATCCCATACTGCATTTGAACCTTACAATATCCCTGTGAGGGAGACATCCCTATCTCATAATTCCAATTCTAAAGATGAGAGATGGAGGCGTCCAGGGTGACACAGCTGGGTGGACGTACAGACAGAACTAGCGTCACATCTTCTTCCCCTTGTCCAGGGATATTCCTGCCACAACACCGGCTTATGCAACTGAGTACAGGATGGCATGAATCCTTCCACGTACTCCCTGCAAAACCCACAGGGTCAGCCTCTGCTCATGGCCCCTTCCCAGGGTGGGAGGGCAGACGTTCCCCGTGTCCTCTGAGTTGAGGAGGAAGCATCAGTCCTTGGCGGCCCTGCCTTCCCTGCCCAGCTTCCTGGTACAGTTAGAACCACTGGTTTTAGAGCAGGACAAGCCTCCCCATCTCAGCACATGCTCACCCTCCTGGATCTTGCCCTCCCAAGGCTTCAACGATCACCATGGCACTGTCAGCCCCTCAACCTGGGTCCAGCCCCAGCCTCTGCCCTGGGCTTCAGCCTGTCCCTCAAACACATCTCTCCTGCTATCTCTCCCCCACCCCTCACAGCTCCTCCTCCAGACTTCATTCATTCACGCATTCACTCAAAAAAGTCCTTATTGACTCATCAGATACGTGTACACTCATGTTCGCAGCGGCATTATTCACAACGGCCAAAAGGTAGAAGCAACCCAAGTGTCCACTGACACTTGGATAAACAGAATATGGTATATAAATACAATGGAATATTATTCAGCCTTAAAAAGGAAAAATAACTTCTGACCATATGCTACAACAAAGATGAACCTTGAAGACATTATGCTAAGTGAAATAAGCCAGACACAAAAGGATGACTATTATATGATTCCACTTATATGAGATCCCTAGAGTAGTGAAATTCATACAGACAGGAAGTAGAATGGTGGTTGCCAGGAGCTGGAGGGAGGGGGGAATGGGGAGTTGCTGTATAATGGGTACAGAGTTTCAGTTTGGGACGATGAAAAAGTTCTGGAGATGGATGACGGTGACGTGATGGTTGTACAACAAGGTGGGTGTATTTAATGCCACTGAACTGTACACTTCGGTTAAAACGGCACACTTTATGTTATGTGTATTTTACTATTATTTTTAAAAAGCTTTATTGTGTGCCTATTATGTGTCAGGCACTGTTCTAGGTTGTGGGGACATGGCAGTAAAGAAAATAGAGGAAAAAAATTCTTGCCCTCATGAAGCTTACATTCTAATTGGGGAACAGAGACAATCAACACATAAGGAAGTTGGCACTGTAGGTCAAGTGGTTGATAAGTGCTATGAAGAGAAATAAAGGGGGGTAATGAGGGAAGGAGAATGATACGGGGGCTGCTATTTCATACAAGGGTCAGGGAAGGCCTCTGTCATAAGGTGATGCTGGAGCACACACCGGAAGGCAGGATGGAGTGAGCCACGTGGATAGCTGGGAGCAAGGTGTTCCTGATGGAAAACTAGCAAGTGCAAGGGCCCTGAGGCCGGGGCCAGTGTGTCTGGAGCAGAGTGAGCCAGGATGACAGAGAGAGGGGGCCAGATCATGCAAGGCTTGCAGACTGTGCTTTGGATTTCATTAGCATAAACTTTTTATTGTGTTTCATGGTTTTCAGACCTTGGACTAACTTAGCTGTCTTGATTAAGAGCTTGGACTCTGACGCCAGTCTGCCTGGGCTCACATTCCAGCCCCTACTTCCCAGAAGCATAGACTTGAGCAAGATACTGACCATCTCGGGCCTTATTTTCCTCATCTGTAAAATGGGAATGATGATACCAATGCCTCCTTCACGTAGTAAGCCCTCAATTCGTGTCAGCTTTTATTATTCTGGCTTGCTTTGACTTTTCCTCTCTCTTGCCCTCGACAGCTGATCTGCTGCCAAGTTCTATTTAAGTCCACCTCAGTGGGCCCAGAGTGGCTCCTCACGTGGGCAGGTACTCCAGCAGCCAGGCCACATTCCTTGAAGGCCAGCTAGGCTCCTGACACGAGACCCCACCTGAGCCCTACATGGACCCTCTCCTACTCACTTTTTCCTTCCCTTGACCATTTACTCCACTTGTCTTGGTCCTAGGCTGGGTTCCAGACCTGCTGCTGCTCCCAGATGGGACTTGACTGCCTGCCCAGCTTGGCGTCCCCCGGTCACCTCCCTGCAGGGGTTCTCCCAGCCTGCACACCTGGCCTCCCCACAATGCACGCCTCCCCAGAGCCTCGCCCGTCCACCCGTCTACATTTTCTCCCACTTTCCAAGTTCAGGCCTGTCTTCTCCATGCCTAGGTCACCACCCTAGCTTTCCAGACAGTGCTTCTGCCGCTGCTTTCCCTTTGGTCTGATGTGCCCATGTGGCTGTTGCATAATTCCTGCTCCCGTTCCGTCACTCCAAGTCCCTCCACGTGTGGTCCCAGCCTGGCCCCGAGCATGGCTAACCCACATGGAACATGAATTTCCCAAACTCAGATGGAAATTAGAAATGGCAGATTGATCAGTATTAATGAGGCTTAAAAAACAAAAAACCAAAAACCCCAAAACCCAACGGATCTAGGGATTAAAAAAAAAAAAAAGATGAAGAAGAATCAGCTCTACTTCAAGTGTAAATCTGCTCCACAGAGAGGCGGTCTGGGGGTTTTCACTGATACATGTCACGTTCTGGAGGGGTGGTATGGCTGTGCTGGGCACCTCTGGGGTGTGAGGTCTGGTTTGGAGGCTCAGCGGTGCTGATAGGCAAGTGCCGGTGACCAGGCAGCTTCCCTGGTGCCGAGAGCCCAGCGCCCCCAGTTATCCCTCTGGACCCCCTCTAAGAGGGCTCCATGGCTGCTGGGCTGACCGGGCCAGGAAGCTCCAAGGTTGCTCCTCCCCGCGCCCGGGACCTGCAGAGCTGATGGCTTCCAGGCTGAGCCCTGGGTTGGGAGTGCAGGTGGCCTCAGGGTCACGTGACAGCGGGAGGCTTGCTCTGGGATCTGAGACAGCCCCCAGGGAGCCCTGGGGACAGAGGACAGTGCTCTCTCCACCCAGGAGGAAGCAGTCGGAGGGGCCTGGATGGGCTGGGCAAGGCTGATGAGAAACTACTAGTAAGACAGGCAGAGAGAGCAAGGGAAATGGCAAGTGACAGACACAGACAATGGGAGAGACAGAGAGACAGTTGGTGAGACTCAGAGAAGGCTCAGAAACGTGGGGGAGGGGAGGGAAGCCAGAAAGAGACGTAAAAAGAGAGGAGAGCCCAATGCGGCCTCACAGGGCCTGAGAGACAGCACACTGAGGCAGAGCGACAGTGGCTGCAGACTGTGGAGGTTCTGTGGGGCGGTGGCCAGAGCGCCCCTGCCCCGCACGGCACTGCTGTAGGGCACAGGGATGATGCCTCCCACCCCGGAGCCCCTTACCCCTTCTTCTCACAGTTCCCTAACTTGCTGGAAGGAGAGAAAGAGAAGCAAGACAGGCCCAAGAGGACCCGGCCACATGGCCTGTGGACGGGTCACTGAATGCACTTAATACGCCCACTGCTAACTGGCCTAACAAACAGAACACACATCGGCTCAGCTCAGAGGCCTTGGAGCCGCGCGGATCTCCACTCCAAGCGACTCCTGCCATTCCAGGCAAAGGCGCCAGCTCCTGGGCTCCCGGAACGTTCTGGGGTGCTGGTAGGGGTGTCGGGGTCTGGCGGGCAGGAGGCACACACCCCACCCTGCCAAACGGCTTCCTCCTGAGGGCAAAGGGAAGTCCGGGCTGTGTCTCCACCGCTTCTAACGCGTGCTGGCCGTGCGCTCAAAGGGGCCTGGCAGGAGCTGAGGGCCGCGCTGCACCGAGGCTCACAGCAGCCCCGAGAAGTAAGAACTGGTGTTGCCCCCTCTTTAGAGATGCGGAGACTGAGGCATAGAGGAGCGGAATACACTGCCTAAGATTAGACAGAGGGCAGAGGGTGGGGTTAGGGTCTGAAGACAGGCATCTGGACTCCAGATTCTATACCCTAGGAGAGAGAATGAGTTTGTCCTAGAGAGCATCCCTATTTGACCATTTTAGGGTATGACCAAGAGCACAGGTGGACGAAGGGTGCCTGGTTCAAGTTCCAGCTTTGACCCACTTCCTAGATGTATGACCTTGGGCAGGTCATGTGACCGCTCTGGGCCTTAGTTTCTTCATCTATAAAACTGGGAAAAGAGCACCGAGGTCCAAGGGTTGAGAAGAGTAAATGAAATAGGGCACATAACGTGCTCAGAAGGGTGGCTGGCACAGCACAGGTGCTCAGCAAATAAGAGCTGTTACTATTTTATAGGCAGGAGATCACTGGTGTCAGAGGTGGGGCAAGGGGGGTGGTGAAAGGGAAGAAAGGGCCCTCAGGAAAGACCAAGGGGCCTTTGGAAAGACAACCCTGCCTACCTCAGAGCCCTCTGGCCAGAAGTCAACCCAGGAGAAGCCCCAAATCTAGGTTCCCAGGCCCCCTGCTGCTGCCCCATTTTATCTCTGCTCAGCGGAGAAGATGGGGCTCATTAGAGAGCATCTCCTGAAGACGCCTGCCCTGCGGGACGGCGGGTGGGAAGGGGGGAACTCCACCAGGGCTTCCGGAAGCAGGGCCTCACCTGTTTCTATACCCCATGCTCCCTAGGAAGCCTGGGAGGAGACCCCTGGAGCCGTGGCCCCGGCCTGTGTTCACTAGCACGCCCCCGAGCAATCATTTCAGGGTCTGCCCTGCACTGGATCCCAGGACTCTCAGAGACCAGAGAAAGGCGTTCAGTTCAGCCTAAAGGGCAGTCTCTCTGGGGACATTTGCATGTTGAAAGAAGCCCAAAGGGAGAGGACAATGCTTATCAGGAAAGAATACATTAGAATTTTGGACATCGGGGAGGCAGCCATTTCAGTGAGCTTCTATGTGTGTATGCATGTGTGTCTGTGTGCACCTGTGTGGACATGTATGCATGTATGAGTGCGCATGTGTGTGCGTGTATGTGTACAAGTATGTGTGTGTGAGTGTGTGTGTTCGGGTGCCCATTACTCCTTAAGCCAACCATCCGCCCATCTAACCATCCAACTACCTCCACTTTTGAGCCTTTTCCCTGGGCCAGGCCCTGAGCTAACCTCTGGGGTGACAGAGGACAGCGACCTGGTCCCTGTCACCGGGGAGAAGCCCCCTCAGCAGAGGGGAGAAGGTCTACAGACAGGAGAGGCTGGCTGAGCCACAGGCTTATCCCAGGCTGGAGGGGCAGCAAAGCCTCTCACTTGCTGATGAGAATGTCGCAGCCCAGAGAGGGGGCAGCCTCGGCGCCCCATGGGCTGTTGGAGGGACACTAGCAGTAAACTAGCTGTAGCCTCCAGCCCATAAAGTAATGTCTTCTACGGCCGGGTTATCAGAGGCTATCCACATGCTGGGGGAAGGGTTGGGAAGCTCACCAACGTTCCAGCGCGGCCACTGCGTTCTCAGGCCACTGGAGCTGCCAGGTTATAGTAAACAGTCAGGTCTCTCCGAACCCCATCCCTTGGTGCTAGTTCTGCTTCCTCCTGGGCCTTTAGGCAGCTGAAGGTAGGCACTGTATTTCCTCAAAGCCTTCTCTTCTAAACCTTTCCATCCCCTTACCATCCTGAACCCCCTCATCCTAGGAGGGAGCAGGCCATCGAAGGGATTGGTTCTGGGAGCTGAGATGCCGCCAGACAATTTGGTCAAAAGACAAGTGCTTGTAAAGTCACTCTAGGGGGTGGCCAAGACTTGCACTGAGTTTTATGACACAGCCCCGATATTTGGTCTGCAACTGGATTTTGTTCAAGGGAACGAGCCCAAGAATTTTCCCTATTCAGAAAATTCAGGCTCATATGAGTCTCTCACCCATTAATTTCTCCATATGTAAGAGCTGTACTAATTCACTCAGAATAACTATCACTACCCATTTATTAAGCGTTTATTATGTGCCAGGCACCATGGAAAGGGCTCTACATGTATTATCTCATTTAATTCTCCCAACAAAGCTAGAGGTAGACACTGTCTACTAAGGAAAAGCGAGCTGAGGCTTACAGGAATTAACTTGTTTATGTTTACACAAATAGTAAGTGGTCACTTCAAAGCCAGATTTCCTACCAGGAGGCTCCACAGCCTCTCAGGAGCGGGCTGGTCCAGGTGGGTGCTAAGTATCTTACCACGCCTGGGACAGTACCACCTTGTCCTTCAGCCTCCTGATCAGGAAAGACAACACAAAGCAAGCTCTCTTTATCATCTGGAGTTTGGGCTGACAACTGTACCGAGAAGGGTGGCCTCCTGGGAACAGTCAGCGTCTCCCCATGGCCTGTGGGAACCCACGCATCTGTTGGCTGAGCAGGAGACACCTCGGCCAGCCCGGCTCCGGCCACGCTTCAGAGAAGGAGACACTTGTCCTCCCCATAAAAACACGTCTCCCAGCTGAGAAGGCCTGAGGGGTAGGGAGGAGACAGACGCAACTAAATCCAGCCCTTGCTGCCTGTCAGTGCAGAAGGAGGGCTCTGAGTGCTCTAAAAACTGGGTTAAAAATGGCTTGGCTGTACCTATCTTATCTGCTTTACGCTGAAAGCCTTCAGCACATGGCAGGTTTTCACATAGAATTTTCCTTGCTAATCCCCCTTTGTTAGCTCTGATGCCGACATTGCAATACCAACCTCGTCTGGGCGATTTGAGAGGGATTACAGACCCTCAATCCTTCAGCGCGTGGGAGAAGAATGTTTTCTCAAATCAAATTTTACACAAACTTGTTTTCAAAAATAATCAAACTGCAAATCCCTCCTCGGGATTGAAGGGTGGGGGGAGACACTTGTCTCTTCAAAATTCAACACGGCAAACAGAAGCCTGTACTCCTGGAGGGCAAGGAGAAGGTACAGAGCCACCTACCTGGCTGATAAATGGCATTGACCTTTCTTGTCCTCCAGACTGTCACGCTTGCTAAGTGGGGCTCTGTGATAGCAGGAAGGGTCAGATGCTTTGGCATGGGTTGGCATTGGCCATGACCCTGTGCTCCGAGTGGTGCCATGATCAAGGCACGGAAACAATGGGGCAGGTTCAAATTCAAGTTCACCAAATGGGTATTAACAGTCTATCATGAGCCGTGCATTGTGCTGGGGATTGTGAGGGATGCAGAGGTGAATGAAGTTTGACCCTTGCCTTGCGGAAGTCACAGTCCAGCAGGGAAGGCAGCTACATACCCTGATATGGGGCAGATTGGGACAGGGGCTGTAATAGAGCAGCAAGTGACGGAAAAAGAGATGATTCTGCTTTCTCAGAAGGCTTCCTGGAGGCGTGGGGGAACAGGGATGGGGTTGTGTTTCATGTGGGCTGGAACCTTGGATGTCTCAAAGGCTGTCCCATACTGAGCAGAAAGAGAGCCAGCGGGAATCAGGCAGACCGGTTCCGGGCCAGACTGTCACTAACTGTGTGACACTGGTGTGTCACTACATCCTTCCCAGCCTCTGCTTCCATACTGTGGCATCAAACTGCAGCGGCACACCCCTTCTGCCTGGCTTGGTAGAACAGGCCATCTTTAAGGCCCCTGGCAGCTCCTATATGAGGCTTTAGAAGGTCAGGAAAAGGTAACAACAATATAAGATGCTCCGGGCCTGCGGGTCTCATCTAAGTTGCTCAGGGCCTCGGAGGCAGCCTGGGGTCAGTGCTGCCTGGAATTTGCATTAGTGATTTCTCCTTATGCTCTGGTGGCAGGAGCTGATCAGCTGGGCCCGAGGCCACATCCACTTGCAAATCCTCTTCCCTCTCGCCAGCCCCTCGCATCCCCTCCACTCCCACCAACACCTGGGCCCCCTGCGGGGTGGCCGCACCTGCCCTTCAAGGCTGATCTTTGTCACAGATTAGAGTTTGGTGGATCCCGAGCCTGGCTAGTCACAGGAGCTGGGCTCTCCTTCCTTGGTGCCAGAGGGAGCTGACGTGGGACGCCTCTAAGGGGCCAAGGCCTCTGGCTATAAATGGGCCTTGAAATGGGATTTTGTCTGCGCTGTGGCTAGGCACAGGGAGCAGTGCGCCCAAGCCATAAACTCTCTCCTCCCTTGGCTGGCACGGCCACGCCTGCCACCCACCAAGCCTCCGACAGGCTGCTCAACAGGGAGCACATCACCTTATGGGGGATGATTAAAGATGGATGTGCAGTCCCTGAGGTTACTTGAAGCTCAGGCTGCTCTCAAATGCATAACCCCAATATTTTCGTCTTAAGCAATTCTTCTGCTCTTTGATGTTCAGCCGCAGCAAACAATCACATTTAGTTTGGTGCACAGGAAGGGGAGGAAGGGCGCGGGGATACGGAGAGCGAGCCCAGCTCTGTCTGCCCATTCTTTCAGGGCAAATTCGGTTTCACCATTTCATCCCTGGCTGGTCAGGAATTCAGTAAGCTGTGGGTTGTTTTCTACAGCGCCAGAATCACGGGTATAGGAGGGAAGTGGTGCCAGTGGTTGGGTTTTATGGCTTTAAACGCAGAACTTCCCAACAGCTTTTAAAAAAAATTCTGTGACTCATCTGTCAATTTCCCTTTGCCAGGGTGCCCCCGGGGCTCAGAGGAAGGAACAGGGATGAGCCTCGGAATCATTTGTGTCTGGGAGAGGGGAGAAGGGAAGGAAAAGAGGAAAAGGGACGACAGAGGGGTCACTAAGAAGAAGGGGAGGAAGAGAAGGGGCAAAGGAGTTGGATCGAGGTGGGGGAGGAGAAAAGAAGAGCAGAGTACATGAGAAAAGAGAAGGAATGGGAAAAAGAAGAATCCATCCTTTACGACATGCAGAAGAGGAGGCGACGATGTAGCAGAGTCATGATGCTGGATGGGAAATGTCGCTTTAGCCAAAACTGCGTTAAAATCATGGAAACCTACTGCTGGGGAACAGGGGAGGTAGTGGAGGCCCAGATCATTTAAACGACTGGTCCAAGGGTTGACAACATTCTCTGGGCTCCCTTCCTTTCACCCCTACCCCTTCCAAAGAGTGGCCCAACCAAACTGTATTCCGACACAGGGGTTTTGATAATTTCTCTTCTGACCACGTCCAAATCACAACCGGTGCGCAGGCCACCTGCCCTGCTCCCTGAAGCCAGGGACCTTGTCCTGGTAGGTGAGTGGGGTCAGAAAGGGTTAATGTGCTGATGTTGAGGCACTGTGTCTGAGGAAAAGCTGAGCCCTTCATCGGCATTATGGCTACAGTGAATAAAATTATACCCATACTTCTCCTGGCCAGACATCTGGGGAATAGGCATTCCTTTTTAAGAGTGAAGCAGTAAGTTTCATTACCATATTTTAATTAAAAGGAAAAATCCTGTTAAACAATTCCCAATGTATTGGGATTAGCAAAAACCAGCACCTGAGACCCAGTAACTCAGCATGTAGGAACACACTAACCAGACGTATTTTCCTCAGGAATTATCTCTACACCTGCCCCTCCCCTCCCAGCCAAGGAAATGGCTTCCAGCGGGCTCCATCCTGGGTGGGCCACGATGGGAGTTCCATGCTTCCCTCACCCCCTGAGGGGGAAAGTAGGAAGCCATATCTCCCCAAAACATGTTGAAACCCCCAAAGCTTCCTACTCAAAGCACTGCTGGCAAGAAACCTGCTTTAGAATATGGGGTAGTCCTGGGCTTAAAACCCACGGTCCCCACTTCCTAGTTCTGCAATTCCTTGATTTTTTTTTAGCTTCAGTTTCCTAATTTGTAAAATGTGAATTTTACATCTACGTTGTAGGGTTGTTGACAGGATTAGAACTTATATGTGGAAAGAAATTGGTACCGCGCTTCAGTAGTGGTTAGTAAATAAATCGGAGCTAGTATCATTACCTATTATTATTTTATTCGTAGACAATATAGAGGAACCACTTCCAGGAGATCCTGATAAAACACACCCTGCTTCATGAGCACATCAGTCCACGCCGGTCTCTCCAATTAACTGTCACAGCGGGTAGGTCACACTTTCTCTTGCTTCCTGGCCTTTGCACGTGATGTTCCCTGGCTGGGAACCCACTTTCCACTCCCATATCCCTAGCACTTTGCCTGGGTAACCCCTGCTCATCCATCAACTCTGGATTTGGAAGTCGCTTCCTCGGAGGAGCCTTCCCTGTCTCGGGTGGAGGCCTGCCGCCTGTGCACCTAGGTTTCTGGGTCACTGCAGTTCCAGAGTTTCTCTCAGAGCATCTGAAATGTCTGTGTAAGGGTCTGGAAATCTCCTTTGAGGCTGTGAGCTCCATAAGAGCAGGGACCAGGCCTTGGGTACTGTGATGTCCCCCATGTCACTGTACATAATAGATGCTCAAAAAATAGATACATGAGAGAAATGGGAGAAAATGAGATACAAGCAGATAAAAATAAGTACGGAAAAGTGGCAACGGAAGCGACAATTTCACACATAAACCACTCAGGGACCTTACCAGGACCACACATTAATATATGGCCCCCCCACCCAAAAGGCAGTGCAAGGTGGTTGCATTCATAGGGAAATAGTCTCCAGACAGAAAGGATGTTGGCTCTGCTCCCCTGCACACGGGTAAACCAGCTGCGGTGGTAGGTACTGCTCCAGCCCCCTCTGTTAAACAGCCACCTACATGGCAGAGCCCATTCTGCAAAGACCACCCCAAGTGGTGAGGGGACCCCAACTGAGACATGGCCAAGGAGCAGAGGATATTAGCTCAGCAGAGGTGGTTTGGGCCTTTTCCTAGGGCTCTCTTCAAGCCGAGCTGTCATGGGGCAAGGTAAGGACTGGACGCATTCTGGGTGACTCCGGGGGAGACCCCAACTCAATCAGTGCACATTTGGGGAAGGCAGATTTGGTTCTGCATGGAATGACTCACCATCCAGTTTGCCCAGGACTATCCCAGCTTTAGCATTGAAAGTCCCACATCCTGGGGAAACCCCTTAGTCCTGGGCAAAACTCTCTGTCCCCCAGCACTAATCTACTTCCTATTTCTATAGATTTGCCTGTTCTGGGTATTTTATATAAATGAAATCATATAATACGTGGTCTGTTTTGACTGGCTTAGCATAATGTTTGCAAGGTTCGTCTATGCTATAGCATGAATCCATAGCTCCTTTTTACAGCCAGATAACATCCCATCTGCATGGATATTCCACCTTATTTATCACTCCTCTGATTTGCTAATGGACATTCGGGTTGTTCCCGCCTTTCGGCTCTTATGAACAACGCTGCTATGAACATCTGTGTACAACTTTTTGCCTGGATGTTTGTTTCCATTTGTCTTGGTAGATACCTAGAAGCAGAATTGCTGGGCGTATGGTACTTCCATGTCTAACCATTTGAGGAAAGGTCAGACTGTTTTCCAGAGTGGCTGCACCATTTTCTAGTCCCACCGGCTGTGTGTGAGGGTTCTGATTCCTCCTCGTCCTCGACTCGTGTTATTACCTGTCCTTTCAAGTATAGTTGTCCCAGCGGGTGTGGCTGGCATGTTTTAACAATCAGAGCCCTGAGGCAATTAACTGGGCTGCTTGCAAAGTGGTGAGACCCCTGACATCACAAGTATCCCCACCAAACAGGATGAGCCGGGAGAAGGGCCGCCTACGTTGGCTGGGGGGTTGGATGAAAACAGGTCTAAAAGTCTTTCTTACCCTGCTCTTGGGGCTGAGGGGTTTGGAGGAAGGCTCTGGAAGGGGGACGGATGGTGAAGGAATCCAAAGGGGAGCGGAAAGCGGGGTGCAGACCTGCATGCTTGCTCCCCTACCCCCCGGTTCTGCTGCAGGCCTGCCAGGGGAAGCAGAGACGGCTCAGGAGCTGCTGGCTGGGTGTGGCTGCTGTCCAGTGCGGGAGGACTGGCCGCGGCTGCAGAGCCCCAGAAACCGCAGCCTCCACTACCCTGCCCTTTCCGCTGCCCCACGTGCCTCCTGCCCTCTTTTCGGGGGGCTCTGCTGCCCATCTTCCCTTTGACACCTGGCCTTTCCGTTTCTGTCTTGTCACCCTAGAAGGGGCTTTTCAGCTACCCAGGAATGTTCCCTCGCGGAGAGGTGAGCAGAAGAGGCAGGTGCTCTAAGTTGGGTGGGAGGGGCGGGGGGTGGTACTCCAGTGCATGGGGCTGCTCGGGAAGCCTCAGAAGTGGCAGCCGCATCTCATTCTGCTGTCACTGTTCTCGAACGTGCAGCATAACCACGGCTCAGTTCCCAGTGCTGGGCTGCGGCAGTGGCTCTCTCTTTCCTAATCTCTTCCTCACTTCCCATCCCACACACGTGTAAAGCCCATAGGACAAAGAGCTCCTTCCCTGCCCAGGCAGCCCATTCAACTGCTGAGCACCTTGCTGGCATTGTCATCCTAACGCCATGCTGGCAGAGAATCCTGACATCCAAGATCTTGTTTAGTCCTTAGGAAAATCGTGGGAAGGAAGTAGGGGAGGCATTGCTGCTCTCACTTTACAGACGGGCTTGAGTTTATATGAATGACTTGCTCTAAATCCTACAGGGCAAGTGCCCTGGTCAGGACTCAAAGCCAGCTTCTGGGTTCTGGTCCAGTCATATGCTTTCCAGCTGTTCAAGCCAAAAAAACTTGGGCATCATCCTTGGCCCATCTAACCCATCAGAAAATCTTCCTCGTTCTATCTTCAAAGTACATCTTGATAAAGCAACTATACCCTAATTTTAAAAAAAGAAACAAAATACGTCTTAAATCTGATCACTTCTCATCCCCACACCATGGCCCCAACCCCCAAACCCCCATTTTCTCTCACATGCACCTCTTGCCTACGTCTACCCGCAACCCACCTCTGGCCTCTGAAAACAGGCCAGGCACGCTCCTGCTTCCTCCTTTGTGTCTGTTTCAGTTTCTTCTCCATCCTCAACTTCTCCCAGCACAGTGCGGGGCCAGAGCTGCACTCCCTGAGATGTGTCACGTAACAGAACTGAGATGAGATTTGTTTCCTGCTGTGTGTGTGTGTGTGTGTGTGTGTGTGTGTGCACATGTGTGTGCATGAACACAGATGTGCTCTGGCTTCAACCAAAAGAATACAAAACCCAGGCACATAGCCATACTCTTATCAAAAGCTTATTTACTCTACCCCTACTTTTTTTCATAAAGAGAGGGGAATACACACATTACGTTGTGTAGCTAATCAGGTTAGAACCACTCCAACTGGCAAGACGAGATTGCGTGTTTCCAGTCGGGGAGAGGCCACATCTCAGTTCCCCTGCCATCCTGCCAAGTAATTTGGGTTTGATCGGATGCCAGGACTGGGAGCTAGTTGACCCAAGGGTCCCAGATAGAGATCATGTGTGACACAGATGGCTAAATGTCACCTTCTCCCCACCCCTAACAATGGAGGCTGTCACTCCGAAGGCTGCAGGGCTGCTGGGGAGCAGGCAACCTCAGCCTTAGCTCTTTATCTTTCAAGACTAATTTCAGCATTCTCTGCGAGCACATTAGTGCGAGAATGCCTGTTATGGTTAGTTGTCTACATCCAAGATGAGGATATAATGACCTCCCTGGCGTCTCACACACGCATACACCCAGCCCCCCCCGCAGACACCCACTCTGCATCCGCACACAGCTGCCTGTGACTGTAGCAGCCATCCCATGTGACCCGGCCAATGGGGACTGATGTGGAGGCTTTTTAATTGTCTAGGAAGGGATGGAGGGGATCCGGTCAGCATTAGCTCCAGAGTGTCAGAGCAGAACCTCCTTAAACTCCCAGGTGGGAGGGTCCTCAGAAGGGGGAGACTTGGAGAGAGGGAAGAGGCTGAGGCTGGGGGCAATGGCAGCAGCGTCACCAAGTGCTAATTCCTGCCCTAGGACGCAGTGTGACCTTGCCCTGCAACCGGCCCTATGCCTCACTGCAGGGCCTGCCACTCCCACGGAACTATAGGAGAAGGAAACGAGCAATTGCTGCTTATCGTTCACAGCTCGGCCCTTCATGTGCCGTGGAGAGGTATTATTGAGTCCATTTTACCAACGAGGTAGACTGAGGCTTGGGGAGCCTAACGTCGCAGAGCTGGTAAAGTGGTAGAGCTAGGATTCCAACCCATGTCTTTGGCCACCAAGCCCGTGCTCTCCTGCCACACCGGCCTGCCACTCTCTCCCCAGCAGCTTTCCCCACTCCACCAGTCCCTCCTCTGAAGTCCTACTGTGTTCCTTTCCACCTCCCACTTAGCCCTTGTCATTGTGCTTGAGCTGCTTCTGGTTTGCAAACCCCACCCCCAAGGCCACTGGATCATAAGCTCCTAAAAGGCAGAAACCATGACTTGGGATCCTGTTGCATCTGAGTCTTAGGGTGCTCTGGACACCATAGTGCTGTTCGCTGAGCAGACTCTGGGCCTTAAAACAGCTATCAGGTAGGATCCGTGGTGCCAGCCAGAGCGACCCAGGTCCAGTACGTGGGCATGGCCCCCCTAGCAGGGCTTGGCCAATTGCTGGTGGCTGGGGCCCTGGCACCCTACTTAACCTCTCCTCTCAGACTTGTATGGTTCAATGGGACTTAGCACCTGACTTAACAAAGAGGTGATAAGGATAAACAGCAATGTGTTTATTTATTTGTTTTAGCCTTTGGCCGTGCAGCGGTGGCTTGCGGGATCTGAGTTCCCAAGCCGGGGATCGAACCCGCGCCCTTGGCAGTGAAAGCACCGAGTCCTAACCACTGGACCCCAGGGAACTCCCGAAAGCAATGTATTTAAAGTTGGGGGAATTCAAATCTGGATTGGGTATCAGATGACACCAGGTCATTGTTGTTAGGTGTGACAAGGGCCTTAGGGTCAGGTAAGAAAATGTCCCTATTTTGTATAAATGACTGCTGACATATTTAGGGGTGAAATGATAAAACGTCTGGGGTTTGCTTTAAAATAAATCAGCCAAAAGTAAAGATAAAATGAGCAATAACGTAGAAGATGAAGTTAGTGTGGCAAAATCTTGGTAACTGTTTAAACTGGGTGATGGGCATAAGGGCGTTTGTTGGGCGGCCTCTCAACTTCTATGTATATTTGAAATTTTTTTCATAATTATAATACCAAAAAAGGTAAAAATAATACATGTGAGAGAAAAGGATATACTAAAAGCATCTCGGATTTTGCCCCGGCACATATGAGGTGCTCACTATATCATTTTCAGTTTTGTATTTCTCCTTTTCCATGCTCCCCAGAGACTGAATTTCCTTCCCCTTAGGAGGAAGCCCACATCTTACAGCCCTGAGTAGCAGAAAACAAATAGGAAGTAGCTGAGCTCACATGACCGAGGCTGGGTGACACCTCTAGGGCTCGAGGCTACTGGAAGCCATTTACTAAGCACTTACTACAAGCTAGCCACTGTGCTAAGTCCTGTAAGTGCATTCTCTCTTTAATCCCCACAGCACCCCTAGCAGGTGAATAGTATTATTATCTCCATCTGTCCAGCTCTGAGCTCCCTTCCTCCTTTTGTCTTCCCTGAGCTCTGGTCCTACCCGCAAGAATCTGCGCTTCCGTCCAGGTCTGTGCACAAGCCTTGCCCCCATAGGCCACCTGGGCACAGTCTAGGGAACAAGAATGGGAAAAATCTGGCCCCACTGCCAAGATCCTCGGTGGGACCCCAGGTTGGCAAAGCCACATAGACAGCTGCTGGGACAGCAGGAGCACCATGGCGCCAGGTGGTGGTTTGGTAAGGAGCAACTCTGAGACATCGGAGTGTTGTGTCCCTGTGGATGGGAATGAGCACCTGGGGGCCATGGTTGTGGTGGCCCAGAGTGGGTTCTGAGGGTCCCGCTTCCTTCATGGGCCAGTGGATTGCCATGATCCCAGGTCTTGCTGCTGCTAAGATGAGGACATCAGAGTGGAGGGGCTGAGAAACACCCCTTGACGATGCCCATTCTGCTCTTGGATTCCATTCTCCTCCTTCCATCTCCGACCCTCTGTCTGGAACACCCTTCCTGGCCCAGGTTGCCAAAGCCATCTCGTGTTCAAGCAGCTTGGGAAACGTTGCCTCCTCTGGGGTGCCCTCGAGGAGCGAGAGGAGGAGAAGGCAGGACCGTTTCCCCAAACTTCCTCTCCAGAAACGCAAAACTCCTTTGGTTCGCCCGTACTAAGCTCTCCACTAAAACCTTTAACCCTCAACCTGCAGGGATTTCAGACTTCGCCTCTGGTGTACTTGTTACCTAGTTCTGAGTCTGAATTTATCCACCTTGTGTTCTCTTTGTATCTGCTTCTTTCTGTATAGTTCCCTTTGAAGCTTTTACGGGGCTAGTTTAAGATTGAGAGGGAAAGTGTGACTTCATACGGAAGCTTGTGAACTTTGGGAACATCTGACCCCAAGAGGTGGGACAAGCTGAAAATACAGTTTCTGAAAGGGTTGAGCTCATTTCATGGATGTCAGACCATGATGGATAATTGAAGAAAACCAAAGTGACTGCCTGTATATCTGATTGTGAGCCCCTGTGTGTATGTGATGCGGGAGTACATCCCATCTCCCCCCCCCACCCCAGTAAATATTCCCATGTCTTTTGGTCCACATCCCTACTCTTTGAGGCTGGTGTTGGGGAGGAAAATTCAAGGCTGATCCCTTAAAGAATTCTGCAAGTTTTCCTTTTATTTTAGTTTTCCAGAGGGTGGAGGATTCTTCTCTGCAGCCTTTCATTCACCCAAGAAGAGCTGCTGAATCATTTGTAAAATACTGATCCTACCCAGTCTAGGCCTGTCCAGTTTCAGGTGAGTTGGGTGGCCCAGCCTAAGCCTCAGTACTGACTCAGATGCTGCTTTCTGCAGGGGAGGGCACCAGTGGTGTCTCCACTCCATAGAAACGATGCTTGGGTAGTCATCCCATAGAGCCTGCCAACACTTACATTGATCACCCTGCAGCAGGCTCAGAGCCCTCATGTACCTCGGCTCCTGTGATCTTCCCCCTCACCGCACCGGGTAAGCTGGACAGGCGTTATTTGTGTTCCACAGGTGAGGAAAGTGGCTTGAAAAGTAGTAAGACCCAAAGCACGTCTATATGTGTATAACTGAGTCACTTTGCTGTATGGCAGAGATTGGTACAACATTGTAAATCAGTGACACTTCAATTAAAAACAAAAACAAAACCAAAAAGTAGCAAGACCCACCCACAGGCAGAAGGTGGGGAGGTGGCAGAGTGAAATGTAATGTACAAGCCTGTCTAGGTAGGGGGTGTGGAGAGGCTCCCTTGGGCTATGAAACTAACATCGGGGTAGAGGCTGCTCAGACACCTGTCTGGTTCCCCCAGTTCCTACCCAAAGAGCTCTCCTTCTCTGTGGGCCACAGCTCTTCAAGGAAGCCTGCAAAGCTGGGCTCTGTTGAGGACCCATGGTCACGTGCTATGCTCATGGCCACCCACTTCAATCTGACCCCTCGCCTTGCATGCTTCCTCTCTCCCGAGAGAAACACACTTGGCAGCCACATCTCCCACATCTTGCAGGGTTCCCGGTACAAGATGCAAAGCCTCCTCTTGGGAAATAAAAGGGTGATTTTAGAATCCCAAAGTTCCAGTCACCGACCATCCACTCCGACCCTCACTTTACAGGCCTGCGTGGAGAAGAGTTTTCCAGGGCCTGCCTGCTACTCCGGGCACTGCGCACTTGTCCTGGGCACTGAGGTGAGCATGGGCAGTGTAGCCTAAGGCTTCTGGGAATTTCCAGCTCCTGCCGGGGCCGCAAAGATGCTTCTCCTCCCCTGCACATTGCCTCGTATGTGCTGGCATCCGAAACACTCCCTCCAGACGGCTTTCCTTCCCTAAATTGAGCCCATTTAGAAAGTTTTCTTTCCTCTCCCCACTGAAGACATCCATCAATTTCCCCAGCAGAGGCGAGGCGGCCACAACTCCTTCCCCGGGTTTATTAAACACGTTCAAGAGCCTATTTGTAGCTGTCACGGAGAAGCCGAGGGGGAGGCTGGGAGCTCTCTCAGCCGTGCAGCCTGCATCTCAACCTCTGGGTCGGGGACCCCCTTTACAAGTGTTTCTCTGTAGCGGGCAGAGCTGAAGGGGCACTGCAAGCTCTCATGCACTTGACACCGGGGACCACAGTGCGGGGGGGGTGGTCAAGGAAACCCAGCTGGGGTTGGCCGGTCAAGGGTGGAGCCCACACAGCAAAACACCCACCTGCCATGCACTGGACTCCACCTCAAACGGCACAGTGAAGAGCAAATATACTCCCTCTCTGTCCCAGACCCCACAGGGCCACCTCAGAGTCACAGAAGGGACCTGGGAGCCTTAGGTGTGGGCATCATCATCCCCGCCACGTGGGCTGTCCCGGCTCGGACAGGCAGGGGTGTGACTTGAGAGATCCCTCCAGCTGGTGGGTCACGTTGGAGTGTGGAAACACTTTCCACAGAAGCCTGCAGGGCTTATCTGGCCCAGGGAAGGAGGTTTGGAGACAGTGGCTGCAGCCCCAAAAGACTTAAAGGGACCTCAGATGCCCTGGAAACTCCTTCCCCGCTTGATGATGAGGACAATGAATCCCAGAGAGAGAAGGGGTTCGCTTGGGGTTCCCCACCTACCTACCCAGTAGGACCCACCCTACCCACCTACGGGGACCCAGTGTGCCCTCCGCGCCCCTTTATCTGAGGATCCAGGACAACTGAGGCTACTTTTTTCCCCATCCATGTGATTTAAAGGGGTGGGGAGAGAAATTCCTGGGAGGATTGGGACTGAAATTAGGAGAGCCAAGCTTCTTGATTTCTTGAGTCATTTCATTTTCTTTTTTATTGTGAAATCTCTCTAATGTACAGAAGAGCATCAAGGATTATATAGCTAATATCTATGTAGCCACTATCTAGTATTAGCAAATCCTAATAACTTGAACGATTTCTATTTTCAAATATGGTATTAGCTGCTATACGGTTAGCTGAATTTTTATAGCTCCATTCAAATGTAAAATAATTTTTATTCTTTTTAATAAAGGCATTTCATTAAATGTATAACCAGGATTTAATTTTTAGACCCTGGAAGACTTCATTTAAATACGTTCAAAACCAGGGGTGGGGAAAGCCCTTTGTCAGAGCAGGGGGGTCTTGATTTTTTTGTTGGAGAGACAGTCTCTGGGGCTGTGGTCTGGCACGATTGGAGGGAAGGGAAGTTGCTACAGATTCCCCAGACTCCGGAGAGGCAGAATCTGAGGGAAATGCTTTCTTTCAAGATGGACCCCCCCCGGCCCCGCCCCCAGCATGTTTGCTGAGGAAGGAGGAGCTTGCGAGGAAGGAGACAAGGGTAGGAAGTTTAACCTTGGGTGAGTTCTGCAGGGTCTCCTGTCCTGCCTAGACTCCCTTCCCTTCCCTCACCCCCGACCCCCAGCCGTCCCACCCCCCACCCCCACTCCATGCCTCTGCCCCCTTCTTGCAGGCTGTGCTCCCCGCTAGTGGCCACAAGTCACTAACTGAGTGTGCTGGAGCCGCTCATGCCAAGAGCCCATTGCGCCTCTCTTCCCAACTCCGCGTTCAGTGATATACCGGTGGCTTGCAGTTGGCCTCCAAAGGGGTATCTAAGTCATGAAAATCCATCTGCAAACGCTACACATCGGGGCTTCCCCTCTCCCTGAGAGCTGGTTATTCACCGTTTGCCAGCACACCACTGGTCAAAGGACACTCGCCTTTAAGGGTCTCTCCTAGACAAGCAAAACACTCAATAGCCAAAGGAATGAATCCCACATGGTCAGATTTCAGATACGAGACAGAGTGAGAGGCATTTAACCTCAGCAAAGCAGCCACTGCCTAGCATTTTGTGGCTAGGCAGGTCACTAGAAGTGACCTTGTCCAATCCCCTCATGTTACAAAGCAAAACAAAGTCCAGAGAGGCAATGTGACTTGCCCAAGGTCACAAAGCTCACTGATGTCACAGGTGGGCTTACAATTCACAGCTTCCTTTCCTAGTACTTTTTACACCATATCCTATGCCTCATCCTGAGCCTGCTCAGCTGGAGATGGAGAGGAGGTCACCTGAAACAGAGCCCAAGTGGCGGCAGCAAAGGCACCGCGATGGGAATGGCGAGGCACTGAGCACTTCCTGCCCCTTTGCCCTCACCCTGCTTTCCCAGGAAAGGGCTAGTAGGGGCTTAGCAAACGCTTGAACAGACTCAGGCTAACGAGGCGGGTGAGCAGTGTCGAGACGGTCTGAGCAGGGGTCTGCTCCCCAGACCAAGGTGTGAGCCAGGAGGTAGAGGGACATAAAGAAGATGGGAGCAAGCAAACTGGCGCCACCTCAGGTTTTTATGTCATTAGGGCACAAGCATGGTGCCCATGCCTGGGAAAGAGGCAGATGCTCAGGTAAAAACAGGGAAGGGGAGAAAGAAAGGGAATGCGGAGAGGAGGAGGGAGAGGAAGGACAACTGGAAAAAGGGAAGGGAGACGGGGAGAGAAGAGCCTTCTGGCTAGCGGAAAGCAAAGACAAGGTAGGAGCCTGAGAGAGCAAAGCAGAGCAGAGAAAGTGCAGGAGGATGGAGCCGGAGAGGCTGAGGGAGTCCCGGGAGAGAAAGAGGGGAGCAAGGGAGACTTGTCCCCACGGAGCCTTTCTTGACCTGGCTCAGATGTCCTCCCCTCCCCCACGGCAGCTCGGGTGACGCTGCGCCTGAGTGGCCTCCCTGTTGGGGCTTCCAGTCCAGCGGTCCACGCAGAGGCTCAGAGAGGTGCCCTGACAGATGCTGGGGCCCAGAAACAGCCCACTGGGTGGTCATGCCACCCAGCCCTGCATGGAGGCACTGCCCAGCCCACACCCCGTCCCCAATCCCCTGCACCCCGTCTCCCCGCCAGCACCATCTGTGCCCAGCTTCACGCTCTCGCCCTCTGCAGCGGGAGCCGCAGTGACCTGGAAAGCAGGAGGACTGGTTTTTCTGCCCAGCTGTGTGTCCCTGGGGTGAATTAGTTCCACTCTGGAAACCAAGGGGAAGGTTAGGGGTGGCGGGGTGAGGGGTGCTCCTGGGCTTCCCCAGAGGCGCAGGCTCAAGGCTGAGCTGGCAACCACTGCCTGAGCACCAGAGCCCTTTCTGAAAAGGGCTGAGAGCAGAGCGGGACAGGCTTCCGCGCAGTTCACCTCGGCCGGCCATCGGTCACTCAGAAGCTGAGTTCAATTCCTCACACGTCAGAAGAAATCAAACGTGAGAAAGGAAGAGAGGAAAGGACTCTGCGGGGAGCCGTGGCCCTAGTGAGGGAAGTGGCACGGGCTTTGGGGTCAGCAGACGTGGGGTTTGTGGCTGGCTCTGCCCCTTAATCCCAGGTCATGGAGTGACCCATGTGTGACTCACCTTCTCTGCAGGATGGGGACAGTGGTGACCCCTAGCTGGTGGTTGTGTGAAGTGAGAGAGAAATAACACACAGCAGAGGCCTGCTGCAGACTCACTCCTGGTGGCCACTCAATAAGTGTCTCACCCCCTGCTCTCCTGCCCCTCCCAGCCTCCGGCAACCCTGGGGGGCCCAGAGTCCGAGGCAGCCGCCTCCAGAGACGGGGTAAAATCTTTGCAAAGTCAAAGGCTTGATGGTTTCTGGGAAGGTGCGTCTGCACTGGGAGAAAATCAACCGAAGTGGGGGATGTGAGATTCCCACAGGCTCAGACTTGAGCTGGTGGTAGAACAACAAACAACAACAAATTCTTGAGCGTTTGCTCTGGCCAGGAATGGTGGCTCGTGGTTTACATACATCATCTCAGCTGAACACCCAAAGGAGATGTCTTTCCCTTAAAATCCATCTCCCCCACCGGATAGGTCTCCCATCTACAATAGTCATACTTCCAGACACAAAGGTTCAAACCATCACATATATACATATATATTTTTTCTGGCCGCGCCATGTGGGATCTTGGTCTTAGTTCCCCGAGCAGGGAGCGAACCTGGGCCATCAGCGGTGAGCACATGGAGTCCTAACCACTGGACCGCCAGGGAATTCCCAAACCATCACATCTTTGACCCACCATCACTTGCGGTCTCCGGGCCTGGCTCCTGGGCACACTGCAGCCACCACGTGCACACGGGGCACGCTGGGGCTCCCTCCTCACTGATCTCCCTGCTCTGGGCTGGCCAGCCTTGAACCAATTGTTCTCTTTATTGTGACAGTAATTGTCTTAAAAATACCACGGGCCAAGAAACCTTCCCAATGCTTCCTGGATAATATATGAGTTCCTTGGTCCCAAATTTGCCCCCAGTCTACTTTTCTGGACCTATCTCTTAGTTCTTACGCCCCCATCCCACCCCGAAGGCCCAGGGAATTCTCACTTTGAGACTTTTGCCCCCTCCATGCCCCCCTGAGCCTACAAAGTCCTTCCTCCTTCCTCCCTCTGAAACACAGCCCTCCCAAGCTCTGCCTCTCGGGAAGCCTTTTAGATGGTCCCTCGCCAGAGCCACTTGCTTGACTCATCCCTTCCCGCCTTTGGCTGGCAAGACATCCTGGAAAGGGCACTGAATAGGGGTTCATGCCACTGACTGGGCGAGTTAATCAATCCTCTCTGGGTCTCAGTTTCCTCATTTGTGAAATCAGAGAATGGACTCCATCCGGGGTCCCTGGACATGGCTCCCCGTTGCATCATCTGGGAACTTTCAGAAAGCCCAGATTTCCAGGTCCCACCCCGGGCCTTCTGAGTGTGGATCTGCAGGGTGGGGCCCAGGAATCTGTCTGAGAACAATTCCCAGGTGATTCTGAGCCACAGCCGGTTTGGGGAGTCCCTGGACTAGAGAACCTGTACGTGTGGATTGGCCTAGTGTAGATGGCTTTTGCATTTACAGACGTCAAGAGGACGGGACCTGTGTCTTATTGCAGGTTCGCAAGGCCTAGTTGTGGAATTCAGAGGATGTTCAATAAATGTTACTTGAATGAATGAATGAATGAATGCCCTGAAGAGAAGCAGCTGTAGCTCTTTAGAAACCCTCCCCTCCAGCTTTTTCAAGACAATTAGGTAGAAAGCCAGAAAAGATCACACGCAGGGCTTCCCTGGTGGCGCAGTGGTTGAGAGTCCGCCTGCCGATGCAGGGGACACGGGTTCGCGCCCCGGTCCGGGAGGATCCCACATTCCGCGGAGCGGCTGGGCCCGTGAGCCATGGCCGCTGAGCCTGTGCGTGCGGAGCCTGTGCTCCGCAACGAGAGAGGCCACAGCAGTGAGAGGCCCGCGTACCGCAAAAAAAAAAAGATCACACGCAGCTTCACGCAAAGGGGCTGCTGCAGGCTGTGACGGTCTGAACACACACCTAGAGGAAGGTCATGGCGCTGAGCAGTGGATCGGAGGCTGTCCTAGGAGCTGGTCTCAATCATCCTGTTTAAGGGGTGTGCGTGTGTGGTGGCGGGCAAGGCTCGGGGTTCCAGGCGGGTGGCTGCTAGGACTATCAGGATACGGGGACGGCGCAGGGCTGCTCAGGATGAGACAGCTAATCGCCCAGCTTCCCACCGTGGCTGTGGTCACGGGTTCGAGCCCAAAGGGAACCTGCAGTGCAGGGTCACATTGGCTTCTCCACAACAGCCCAGACCGGCCCCAGGAAAGTACAGGCAGTGAGGATTCCCCAGGGACCTCCAGGGAGAGAGCAGGAGTGTCTCCGGTGGGTGGGTGAGGGATCCTGGAGGTCAGCCCCGTGACTGTGTGCAAATAGGAATGGCCTGGTTTGTGGGCCGTTTTCCAGAAGCCCAGGGTGCAGACTAAGGCCACACTTTGACCGAAGCCTCAGCCCAGAGTGCTTTGCTTTTACAGCCTATCACAGCTGTCTCTGTCCCCAGCTGCTGGACCAGCGTCCCACGGCCCTGGTCTTGGCCCTGGGAGGGGACAACGAAGAGAAATGGATGATAAGATCCTGGCAGGGGCTGCAGCGGCAGCACTTTTGTCCCGTGGCCCCGTTTTCCTAGCTCCAGCACTCACGGATGCTCCGCTCAGCTGTCTGAGCCCTGCGTTGCATCTGAGCAAAGTAAGAATAATTAGACCCTTAAAATGTTGTTGTCCCTCAGAATTTCAAAGTACTGCTTTTTTGGTTTTTTTTTTTTTCGGTACGCGGGCCTCTCACCGCTGTGGCCTCTCCCGTTGCGGAGCACAGGCTCCGGACGCGCAGGCTCAGCGGCCATGGCTCACGGACCCAGCCGCTCCGCGGCATGTGGGATCCTCCCGGACCGGGGCGCAAACCCGTGTCCCCTGCATCGGCAGGCGGACTTCCAACCACTGCGCCACCAGGGACGCCCTCAAAGTATTTTCTTAACATTATCTAGTTTTAGAGTCACAGCATCCCTTCAAGGCAGATGTTCAGTCCCTCCTGCAGCCCAGAGAGACATCAGGGACGCCAGTGCCTACATCACGGGCTAGTTGTGGCTACCACGATCTCTTATCGCCCAGGGCAGCCCCGGCTTGCCTCTATCTGTCTTCAGGGTGGTTCCTCTAAACCAGCAAAACCTGGGCTTTTGGCTCTCACTCCTCCTTTGCACCGCCTTCCTCATCAGAGTTCTCAGATTACAAGGCTGAAAGCGAACCCTTGGACCAGGCTGGACTCCAGCAGGGAAGCCCCCAACTTTGAAACAGATACTCAGCAGTGTCTTCTCCTGTTTGGAGACATTAGCATCAGTGGGATTAATCTCTGGCGTGTTGCCTATTCTAGTCCCCAGGTCTCCCTCTAAATTATCAGAGGTCACCTGGGCTGTGGAAATGTGACTAGAGGCTGCCATGAGGTTACTCCTGCACCAGGAAAGGCAGCTATGTGTGATCGCCTTACACGCCTTAGGACTGGGAGATGGAGTGGCTGACACGTGCCCACTCCTCCAGAGCTCCTGTCCCACCACTCCTGTGCCCTCCCAGCCCTCCCCTCCCCATCTGCGATGGAGGGGGTGGGTGAGGAGGCCTCTGAGGGCCCCAGCTACACTACACTCCCATTTAAAGGTGAGATGCTCACACTCAAGGCAGCCACAGCTCTGGTCTCATCCAGGGTCGGTAGATAGGGTGGTGGAGAGATGGGGACCGGTGGAAGCCTGAACCTACACGCTCAGCTTCAAAATGTCATGAGACCCTTGCTTTTCCCTCCAGAAGCATCTGGATTAGCAGACGAAGGACTGGGACTAGTCATAAAATACTGTCATGTTTATAATCGTGTGTGCTGGGGAGGTGGTGGGAAGCACCACCAGCTACACAGGAAACCGTAGTCACCTTTCTTGTGATTTTTCCCCAGACACTAAGTGAATCCAATATTCTGGCCTCAACACTTCGGATGATCTCCGTGGAGACCAGCTCTGGTCTTTGGTCAAGCCTGATACGAGGATGCCTTCTGCATGGCTGGACACAGTGCTCTCTAGAAGAGATTCCTTCTCCCTCTCCCCCAACCCACTCGTCTACCACTTGGCCTAAATCAGCTTTGTCTCATTTCATCCTCGCCTCCCCATGGATCCTCTAGCTTGCTTGTAAGCCAGGTGAAGATTTAAGAGAACATCAGTGTTGGCAAGGATGTGGAGCAATTGCAACCTTCATACACTGCTGGCGGGATATAAATGGCGGCCAGTTGGGAAACAGCCTGGCAGTTCCTCAAATGGTTAAACATCGAGCTGCCGTCGATCCGGCAATTCCGCTCCTGGGCAGATACCGAAGAGGAATGAAAACATATGTCCACACAAAAACTTGCACAGGAATGTTTACAGCCACATTATTCTTAATAGCCAAAACATGGAAACAGCCCAAGTGTCCATTAACTGATGAATGGATAAATAATATGTGGTATATCCATACAACGGAATATTATTCATCAATAAAAAGGAATGAAGTAGTGATACATACTACAATGTGGATGAATCTTGAAAGCATTATACTAAGTGAAACAAGCCAGTCACAAAAGACCACATATTACAGGATTCCATTTACACAAAACGTCCAAAATAGCAGACCCATAGAGATAGAAAGTAGATTGTTTATTGCTTAGGGCTTGGGGGGTGTGTGTGTGGTGGTGGTGGTTAAGGGTGCTATCTAAAGGGTAGGGGGTTTCTTTTTGAGGTGATGAAAATGTTCAAAAATTGTAGTCATGGCTATACGTATCTGTGAATGTACTAAAACCCACTGAATTATGTATTTTCAACGCGTGAACTGTGCAGTATGTGAATCATATCTCAATAAAGCTGGTTTAAAAAATGAAAAAACCAGAACATCCAACTGGAACTGGGAGGTGTGGGCTGACGTTCTGGACACTCTATCTGTTTGCTCTGTGACACAGGAAAAGCCATTTACTTCTCTGAGCCCCGTTGGCCCATCCACGAGGCAGGAGAGACTAATGCCTGCCACTGAGGAGCATCGGGAGGAATCAGGGGATGGAAGGTATGTTGCAAGTAGAATAGGAACAGAGGCATTATTTAAATGGACAAGATTTACTGTCGAGATGTCACTGCCCTGGGAAGCTGCGGCGTCCCTGAGTTACGGGCTCCGACTCCCGCAGAATGTTAAGTTGCAGGGGGCCTCAGAGACCAATCAAGAACACAGCTAGAACAGTCCTGTTCTTGCCCAGGTACACGCCCCCCCCCCCACCATCCACAAACATTGATCTGAGGCGTGGAGGGCACTGAACTGATGGAGAAGCAGCAGGAAGGAACAGCAGTGCTTTTCTTAGGGTACCCTGGTGGGGCCACCTGGAACAGCATTTCTCCTCATTTCTACCCCAGCATGTAAAATATAGAATTAAACGCAACCACCTCCCTGAAACAGAAAACCCTCCTGCCACGCTTGCCTCCCAGCCCCAATGCCAGGTGTCCAGGTGTTGTGACAGCTGCCAGCACACTCCCTCTTTCCAAACCCTAAGTGCACAGCCCCGGGCTGAGCTATGGCTGCGAGCCTTCCTACCGTCCCTGGACCCAGCTCCAGTCCTGAAGTCCCAGCTGCCATCTTGATACCCTGATATTGGGATCCATCTGCAGCGGGGGGATCCACACCTGCCGGGGCCTGTGTATCATGGGGATCTGAGTGTACCCAAGTTCAGGACAGGGGTAGGTTTAATGTGGAGGCAGAAGAGGGCTGGCTCCTTCAGGGTTTTGAATTCTGGGGCAGCAGGATATAATAAGGATAATGATCGTACTAATAATGGAAACAATAATAATCATAATAATAGCTTCTACTTTATTACAGGCATAGACTTTCAGGTGTTATGATTCAGTACTTAACACAAACCTATGAGGGACATATTATCATCTTCATTTTATAGATGAGGAAAGTGAGGCTCAGGGAGGTTAAGCATCTTGCCCAAAGTCATGCAGCTAGTAAACAGTAAACATAGAATTTAAAACTAGGTCTGTCTGATGCAAAATCGGCGGGAAAGTCTAATCCATACCCTAGCCCCTTCAGGCTTTCCACCAGGAGCCCCAGTGACAGAAAGCTCAGGGATCCTGATAGCCATTGCTCTACAGAGAACCATCTCAACTCTGCCCCAGCCCCTGCGGGAGTTGGGTCCAGTCTCAAACCACGTTTGTCAAGTGCCAAGAGGGGATTTTGTTTCGTCAGGATGGAGACACCAGGGAGAGGAGGTATACTTTGCAGGGCTGAGCCTGGAAGGCAAACGTAGATTCAGCAGGAGCCTGGCCCCAGCACTGCCCCTCAGTTCCCTGTGTCACAGCTGCTGAGGCCGCTTTGGTCTCTCCGCATCCTGTGAAAAGCAGCTCCTGGTCAGGGCGCTGGAACAGAGCAGGCAGCGTGCTACAGGACTGCAGGACGGAGCAGGGTCTGCCCGTCGTCTCAGAAGGTGAGACAAAGAGGGTGATTACTCACACTCTTCAGAACAGGGGTCAGGGTCCAGAGTAAGGCAGAACCAGATCCCAATTCTGGCACCACACTTAGTGGTCTTGGCCTTCAGCAAGGAACTTAGCTCTCCTGAGCCTCAGTGTGATCAGCTGTAAAATGGGGATAATAATGCCTACAGACTGCCTCTGGACAGTCTGAGGAAGAGGATGAGGACGGTTGCAGGCTTCTGTATCATTTACTCTGTGCCGAGGACAACTGTTCTAAATCTTTATCGAAATATCTCTAAGTGTATCTATCTGTCTGTCTGCCTGCCTACCTATCAATTTAACTTTTCAATTACCCAGTAAGGTATTATTATTCTTCCCCTTTTATAGATGAACAAGTTGAGGCTCAAAAGGGTTAACCCAGGACACAGAACCAAGTTAGTGGGGCTGCGGGGATCTGAACCCTATGTAGCCTGAATCTAGAGTCTGTGGTCTTAATCACCACATTATACAGCCTCCAAAGAACACACGTGGAGGGTCTAGCAATGGTGCCCAGACCGTGCCCAGTACAGTGCCACACTGTGGTGAGGACAGTACGTGGTCCTCAAATACCCCAGGCCGCCCCAAGGAACTGGAGGCTTACTAGGAGGTGCCAGTGTTATGCCACCTGGATCTAGCCACTGACTAATTAAATGAAGAATTAGAAATGCACTTATTACTCTAAGAGGAAAAAAAAAAAACAGCTTAACTGTTGACTCATACAAGGAGTCACTATACCAGCTACTGAAGGCTGGCAGAACCCCCAGCAGGGTGGGTCTGTGGGCTGCACTGCCAGAAACACTGCATGTCACCCATGCTTCCCAGGGCTCCCAGGCTTCAGGGCAGTTGGTCCTTGCAGGCGATGCCCCTGCCCCTGCCCTGTCTACCAACATCCACATCCCAAGTCAAGTGGCTTCCTCCCAGATTCTCAAAAGCCCTTAGAATTTCCAAAGGGGACCTGGCTCCTTAGGTCTTCAGGCTCACACTTAACTCAACGGGCTCTTGAAAGAAGAAATGGAGAAAAACAAACCAATCTTAGCAAGCCTTGAGAAGTCATATAGACTCTTGGAATGTATGGCATCGGAGTAAGAAAAGGGAAAAAGAAACTCTAAATCGCAACCTCCAGGGTCATCTTCCCTGGCCAGTAAATGACGGTGGCTTGCTTTAAAATTTAGTACCAGGGAAAAGACCGCCTCTCCTGCCATGAGTCCTTTTGTCAGACACCCGTGTAACAGTCATATTTCCATTTTCGCCTTTGCTGCCCCAAGAGCTCAGATTTGAATTTAACGTTCACTGTCGGTAACCATCTAATCCTAGGTCCCTGGCAGCACGAGCTCCTCTTCACCCCATCCTTTTATTGATATGGGATCTCCTTTTCTGACTTTATTTGTAACTGTCCACGGTCTCACTTCTCCTTTCTGGAAGCTGGTAGGACACACATCATAGATGGCCGCGGGATTACAGAGGGAGGCTTCAGCATCAAGAGGAAGCTGGATGGGTGACGTTTTAAGGCCCCCTTTTCGCTCTGAGATTCTGGGATTGTGCTCAACAGTCTGCCACACCCTTCTGCCACAAAAAAAGCCGAGCCTCTTCTCTGCCTCCTGGGAAAGGGGGTTGGGCTTCTGGAATGTCAAGGAGTGACTGACTCTGGTGTGTGGTTGGTGCAGCACAGTGAACGCACACCTGCTCTTGCTGGCGTCCCCTCACAGCCCTGGAGCTGGGCTTGGTCACGGGATGCCAGCTGGCACGAGGCACAACGAGCTGACTACTTGAGAACAATGGTCTTTCCACAAAGCAACTGCCTGCTAGTTGGCAACACAGGCTTGGTGGGGACCGTGGAGTCACCGGGCTGTCTTTCCAACGAGCACAGAACAGGAAGTGAGACTCGGTTAGGATCCACGTTTAAACATAAATGGGAGACACCATGGCGTCCTTTGGTAGCCCTGGAGTCTTCGGAGCTTATGGTCCATGTTCATCTGAGGCTCAGTATCAGATGGTCTTAGCTTGAGAGGTTTGCCGATACCAGGCCCATGTGATGGGGTGCCACCTCTCTCTCGCCTTCTGGTGTCAAAGAGGCCTTCCTGATCCACTTCTCAGGGCGATGGAGTTCAATTCCCTCCTTTTACAGACTGGCAAGCTGAAGCCCAGAAAAGTTATGACTTGCCCAAGGTCACATGGTCAGCTTACTGCCAGAGCAAGAACTAAAACCCATATCTTCAGAGTGAGAGCTAAGATTACTCTTGGCATTGTCAGGGTGGCACCTCTATGAAGAAGGTATAGTTCGAGGCCAGGCTCGTGAAAGGCTAGACCCCGTGCCAGGGCCCAGGTCAACAGCTACGACCTGGACCGACACAGGGTTAACATCTCAGGAGAGAGTGACAGAAGCTCAGACAATTCATTCCAGCCAGAGGAAGAGGCAATTAACAGTTCAGGATTAGGATAAACACAATTTCAAGTGGCACAGATTCTCCTTAGGTCAACCGGGCTGCTCAGCCCATAAGCCAAAGTGTCAATGAAACAATGTGCACCTTTTCCCTAGCATCCCAATGTCCAGATACTTCTAACTGGTGCTGTTCAGGCAAAAACCAGTTAACTGGGTCACCGGGAAAAGATGGGGCCTCTGAATTCTCTGGCCAGCCTATCTGTCCCCAGGACCAGGCTGGGTGTAGCTCTGGCTTCCAGAGCTTTCCACCGACCCACACTTCCTTTCTGACCCCTAGGCAGCCTGTTCAGGTGATGGGCACCACACACGCCTCCTAGTCTGGGGTAAGCACTGATGCTATTTCAGAGTTCCTCGAGGGGTACGTGGTTGGGAGTCAAGGAGAGCTTAGCTCAGCACAGTCCTGCGGTTACAAGGGACCAGTATTTGAAAGACTATTTCTTCTTGTGCCTAGTTTACGTTCCCTGGCACCTGTGGGTAAATGTCACAGGAGAGCCTCCCTGGCAGAGGTAATCACAGCCAGCCCTTGGATATTATTATGGTGCTTTTTAGTTTATGGAGCATTCTCACATGTATCTAATATAAGTCTGACCACAGAATATGAAGCCACTAATACTATTCTCATTTAGTCGTAGGAAACCAAGGCCACAAGAGGTTAAAGACCTAGAACAAGGCCACCTACTGAATGGAAAAGTCGGGACTAAAAATGTGATTTGCTGCCTCCTGCGTAAAATAAGACTGTTTTCCAAAGCAGCTTGGTTGACCTAGCCCTTTGCCAAGAGCTTTCTATTGTTTGAGCACTGGCCCTTCTGAGGCCCAAAGGCCCCAATTGGTGGAAAAAGTTAGCTTTCTTAAGCATCCCCCAGGGGAGGCGAAGGCTTGGCTTTGCTCTGGGCCAGAGCACCTCAGCTCCTCAGCTTCCCCACTCGCCCAGCATTCCATCTTCCGCCCCACACCCTTGTCCTTATTCACCCAGGACCATTTCTCTCTTTTCCTATCTTCCTTTCCTGCTTCTCTCTTTTTCTCCTCCCTGACACGGGCTGTAGGAAACGGCCCAACTACATAAGCAGAGTCTCCAGCTTTAGAGTCCAAGTCCCCTCCCAGGGCTCCAGCCCCACAGAAGGAGCTCAGAATTCAAAGCTCCAGGAAGGGGAGACTTTAGCCACCAAGGGCCTGCCCCTTCCCAGTCCTTCCACTCTGGCAAGGAGCTGGTGTCATGGTCGAATGTCAAAGTGCCAACGAGGAGCCAGGTCTGAACGGAAGGCCCAGGTCAGCCACAGTCCATGTGTCCTCGGGCAAATGGCTTTCCCCATCCAGGCCTCAGTTTCCTTATCTGAAAAACGACAGGTTGGATCCTATAATCTCTAAATTTCTTCCTGTTCCCTGAGTCTCTATGAGGACTCTTTGATAAACAGCGAGAGGAGAGCCTTTGTATAAATTCTACCCTCTGAAATGACTTTGCCATAAAGGGGAGGCTGGAGCAGGGACTAATAGATTCATGGACACTCTGGAGAGTCCAAAAAGGGTTTTAATTAAAATGTAAATGTTGTAAACATTCAAACTCGCTCCACCCTGGGAGCTGGGGCCCAGCTGCTGAGAGGGGTCAGGGCATCATTCGCCACTATTAGTGTTAACAGGTGCCCTGTATAGTTGCCAATGCAAAATTCTACTAGGGATCTCAAGCACATGGAACAGCTACGCGAGGAGAGACTGGGTGTCCTCCAGCAAGCTGTATCTAGGGGCGGTTTTGTGTCTTGATTTTGAGAAAGAGCCCTTGTCCCCAAATATCTTTCCATCCCATCATGTACATACTTATATAAACATACTTTATATATACATTTTATATAAAATCCTATGACTAGGGGTGAGTTAGGGATGGTGTTACTATTATTAGTTAGGCAAATAGCGTGGAAGACGTAATATGTTTTGTTACTGGTCACTTCCTAGCTGTGCAGTCTTGGGCATCAGTCCTGTTCTTTCTTTGAAAGAGTGATGAAAATGCCTAGGCTTCTTCTCTGGGGATGAGGGGAGCTACAGTGGCCAGGCCCCTGGACTCTCTTTCTTGGGACCTAGAATCCTAGACTTGTGCTCAACCTTCTCAGGGTTGATGATCCTGGGACTGGACCCAAACGGCAGGAGGAAATCCAAGGGCTGGAAACCCTTGTAAGGGAGGTGCCTCACAAGGACCGCAGACCCCGGCCAAGTAAAAACAGACCAGTGGAGGAGGTAGCCATGGCAATGGAAGGCCTTCCCCTGGGGGAGGAAACAGAACACAACAGGTGCATGAGAACAGTGAATACCATCACTGGCTGGGTTTTCCATTCATTCTACTCACTGCAACTTTTGGTGATTGTCTAATTATGGCTCATTACAAACATCAAGTTACACTTTGCAAGGTCGTAACTACAAGGGAAGGATACAATTATTGTAATGAACCTTCCCCAGCCCCAGACTCTCTCCCCTCCAATCAGTCCCAAATGCCACTGCTCAAATCATTTTCCTCGCCTGCCACCTGGTCCTCCTAGGTCTCCTCTCCCTTTTGAAGGCCAAGGTGACAGAGCACGATCCAGGGCACAGTCCTTTCTGTGGCTTGTCTCCATCAAAAGGTACTTTTCTCCCTTTTTCTCTCCCTGCTAATGAGCTGCTTTCTCCTGGTGTAGCCTTGGTGGCGGGGGAAGAGCTGAGGGTGTCTGATGGCGACGAACAGAGTCGTGGTGACTGGGTCTATGAAGAAGAGGGGCAGAATATGAACCAGGGAGTCAGCACCTTCCAGCATGGCCTAGGGTTGTAGCCCACCTGCTGGCTGAAGCTGGGCAAATGGCTCCTCAAAGGTTGGATGCTGTGACAGAAACTCTGGGCCAGCGAGTTTCTGGGAGAGAAGAAGGCTTGGCATGGCCTGGATCCACTTGCTTCTCGCCTTCCTCCTAAGTGCTTCTAACCCCCCAAAAGTCATCCTATGAGGAATCAGCCTCCCTCCTCTAAGGGCAACTTTCCAGGGAAAGGCTGGTCTGTATCCAAAAAAGGAGAGAGGGTTTGTCTCAGTCCTTCCTTTCTGCCGGTCAACCTACTTCCAGGAACAAGGTGCCTCCCTTTCAGAAGGACAGCCATGAACCCAAGGACCCAGAGAAGGGCAGCTAGAAGGTGAGAGGTCCTTTAAGGGAACTGGTAGTTTCTAATCCAAAAAAGAGACTTCAGGGGACCATGACAGCCGGCTGTCCCGTATAAGAGGGAGCGGACTTGGCCTGTATATCTGGAGGCAGAATCGAGACCTGCAAGCTGGCCAGGCATGGACGTGGCCGCCCCACAGAACAGTGAGCTCATGCATGGCCACTCCTCAGGAAGACCATAGAAGATGCTCTCTCTCTAGGTGGCAGATGGTCTTTGAGGTCCCTTCTACCCTAAGATGCTGTCTTTGAACCCAGGCAATAGCCCTGGCATAGCACCTTGTACACAGTAAGTACTCAATCAATGTTTCCAGACTGTCAGATGGATAATATTAACTTACATGGGGGAATCAGCTTTCAAGTAGACGGTAAAGACCTTCTCCAGCAAACCTCTTTCCAATCAAAGGTAATGAATGTAGCTCCTAACAGGGGTTATCAGATTCATGTAATTAGGAGTCCTGTACATGCTTATGTAAACTACAGGTTCTTGGGCCCCACCCCAAATTTGGATTCAGTAGATCTCGAATGGGAAAAAGAAGCCTGTATTTTAAAGTAAGCTCCAGTTGATTCCTATGACTGGGATTGCCAGCCCACACTTTAAGAAACGCAGACCTACAATAAAAAGCCCTGGGTTCTTCTGGTTCCCTGATATCAGCACCATCAGAGCTGCCATTGCTTTTGACTTCCCCACATCCAATTGCCCCTGGAGATGGAAGAGGCCTCCATCTCATCTGACTGAACCCCAGGAAACTCTGAGGCCTGGAGCAGCCAGAGAAGATGAAGGCATCTTTCAGTATAAGACCCACCCCCAAATAATACATCTGATACCACCAAAAGGCTGGCCTCTAAATACCCTTGCCACGTCACAGACTTGGTCCTGAGAGCTCACCCATCTCCTGGGTACTTCTGGTCTTGCAGCTTACGTTCCCAGCCAAGGCTCTACCTGGCTCTCCTACCTGCGTTCAGTCTTTGGCTCCCACCTTTCCTACGATCTAGGCTCTGCTTCTGGCTCCACTGCCTTTGGCTACCCAGTCTGGCTGCCAGGCCCCTACACCTTGGAGCTGCCCCTCATCACCTCCTTTGTCTTTTTTGCTCCAGTCCTGCAAGCAGAACCCAGCCAGCCTCCCCCTGGGAGCTCTCCCACTTGCTGGGCTGAGAAAGAAAGATGAAAGGTCTAGAATCTCATCCCAACCCTCCTTCTCCAGGCAGCCCTCTCTGCCCGTGGTTCCTCCTCTCCTCTCCCACCCCCGTGCCAGCATGAATGACACCCAACCTCTTCCAGGAGGTTCTCTCTTTCAGTCCCCAAATCACTGCCAAGGGCCTGGCCAGGCCAGATTCTCCCCTCCCAACCTTTCTCTACAGGGATTGATTTGTTTAGTTTCAACAGTTTAATCTTCTCCTTCCCTTGGAGGTGTTCTGTATCGGACTGAATAAATGTGGCGGGGGGGGGGGGGACAAGGGGAGGAAGGTAAAAGGAAAAAAAAAGAAAGAAAGAAGGAAAACATACCTCCTGGCAAAACCCAGAGCACCACTTTTGCAACATCTTTCCTCACTATATTATTTATAGCATGACTGAAACATTTATTCCTCCTCTGCTCTTCCAAAGAGCACCGGTGTTTCCACTGAGCGGTAACAAGTACAGCGAGGCTGCACTCAGCGAACACTGAGCATCTGATACACAACAGCGCACCCCGGAAAGTGCTGTGGCTCACAGCAGCCGGGAGGAGACGAGGAGCACAGGGCAGGGCCTGGGAAGAGAGAGGGCAAGATGGTGGGTTCTCCAGGCAAACAGCTAAGGGGCCTACAGGAAGCCGGGCTTGCAGAGAATCAGAGACCTGGACCCACGATGGCCTGTGGCTAGCCACTAGACAAATCAACAATGATGCTTGAGGACGCACTGGCTGGTGAGAGGCTTTATGAGCAGATACTTTAATTTTATCTTACAATTTATATAAATAGGTACGTTTATACGTCATGGTGTGATGGAAAGGCTGTGGATTCTGGATTCAGACAAATCTGTGTTCCAGTGCCCCTTTTGATACCTCCCTGCTGTGTGGCTTGGGGCAAGTCACATACTCTCTGAGGTTCAGTTTCCCTTTCTGCAGAAATAGGGACACCCATGCCCACCTTGCATTGATGTTTGGGAGCCTTAAGTTCATGTCTAAAAAGTACCCAGCACTTCAGGTGAATTTCACCTCAATTAACAAAACAGAGTACCTAGCACCCAGCGGATATTCCAGAAAGATAGTCCAGTGGCTTTTTGGCTGGCAAGCGTTGTGAGTACTCACAGGTTCTGCAGAAACGTTTCCCAATGGCCTTGTGTACATGCTAATGAGAATACACAGTGCAGTGAGGGAGACCTGACATTCTCGAAGGCCTCCAGCTCTCTTTGAAACAATAAGCCCACGGACCCATGACAGCGGAGTTTCACAGCCCCGGGCACCCTGGCTTTACTTTAGCTGAGCCAGCAGCTACCACATCCCTACCTGGCTGCAAGTCTGCTGGGCACCGTCAGGGCCACGTCTATCAACAGTTGCTGTGGGTTGCCCAGTACCCTAGGGACCCCCAGGCCTGACATCCTTTTCTGCCTTAACTACTGTCCCTCATACTTGCAGGAGGAGATGCTGATTCCCACCCATTTTTTTCAAAGCTTTTTCCAGCACTTGTTCCTGTCCAGGAGTGACCCTGTATCCAAACACATTAAAGTCACATTTATTTTTTTGTTTGTTTGTTTTTTGGGTTTTTTTTTTTTTTTTTGCAGTACACGGGCCACTCACTGTTGTGGCCTCTCCCGTTGCGGAGCACAGGCTCCGGACGCGCAGGCTCAGCGGCCATGGCTCACGGGCCCAGCCGCTCTGCGGCACGTGGGATCTTCCTGGACCGGGGCACGAACCCGTGTCCCCTGCATCGGCAGGCGGACTCTCAACCACTGCGCCACCAGGGAAGCCCCACATTTATTTTTATAATTGCTTTACTGGAGAAGAAGGGATATGGGATCTAGCACCAGAAGATCTACTATTCACTAGCTGTCTGACATTGGAGCAAGTAACTTAACCACTCTGGGAACAAGATAACCACCAAACACCATTAGCATTTATTCTGTGCTAAGAGTTTTACATGCTTTATCTCATTTATTCCTACAGCAATCTTAGGAGGTGGATATTATTATCCCTATTTTCTTTCTTTCACTTTTCATTTACTCATTCCTTTAAAATGTCTACGACATGCCAGGGATGGCAGCAGAAGTACAGTGATGATAAGACAGCTGCCTCATGGGAGCTTACGATCCAGATGAGGAAAGGTTGGCTAAGGCCTCGTGATAGCTTCCCCAGGTAGTGATCTCATGCCTCACACCTCTCGCAGGGTGCTTTGCAGTCTACAAATCCCATGGGACTATTTCATGCCAGAGCACACACACACACCGCCCCTCCCCAGCCCCCCACCCCGCAGGAACTGGCTCATGCACACGGACGTGTAAAGGCTGGAGTCCAGTGGGTCCCTATGAGGCCAGCCAGGTTCCCTTCTAATTGCAGGACCCCAGCAGCTGTGCCCAGGAAGGTGCCTGGGCCGGACCCTGAACAGCACTGGGTTCCAGGCAGAGAGCGCTGGCCCTCCCCGGCCCTCCCTCCACTGCCCTGTCACTGGTTTCCATTTGACTGCAGGGCGACCTGGTCTCACACCAGCCACGTCCGCAGCTCAGTGCCATCTCCTTCTGGCTGTTCCTGCCGCTTCCACGCATGGGGAGTAAAGAGGAGAGGAGCGTGGCTCGAACAATAGCCAACTTGCCTAAAACTCCAACGCTGAAGTTAATAAAAAGAAACGAGCCCATTCAGGTTAGCGCTGAAATTACAGTCTCGGCTTCACTGTGGTGACAGAAGGCGGGTACTTGAGCAAGGAGCTTGGCGTCGGGTCTGTGGGACGGTGGGGGTGAGGAGTGGGTCTCCTGCTGCAGATGGTAAACCAGGCCCTTTGATTTGTTTTCTCTCTTGCTTTCCAGCCGCCCCTCCTCTCCGGGTCCCGATCCTATGAATATATTTGTTTGTTTATTCCTATTGATTTCCAAAGGCCTAGGTGCCCCCGGGGCCTCTTGCTGCAGGTGTACCAAATGCAAATCTGACAATTACAGTCAATCCAGCAGCACAATATCCCCATAAAAGGAGAAAGCCAAAGGGCTCCCCGCTGGGGAGAGCAGCCCTCAAAGCAAGCCCTCCGCGTGGAAGGGTGGCCTCGATGGCCCTGGCAGCACTGGCCTGGGCGGGCACTGGGGCTGGAGACGGCTGGGTAGGGCCCTTGGGAAGACTCCGCTGCACGTGGCTGGCTGGGGCTTCTCGCCCCGGGAGAACTTTAGGGTCCCCATCTGCCTGAGCTGGACGAGCATGGGAGATGGAGGCAGGCGGGGCTGCAGTGGCTTCTCCCAGTCCAAGCTGTCTGTGTTGGCGCGTTTGTTCATTCAACAACTATTTAAAGGACATTCTTGGTGCCAAGCACTGTTCTAGGCCCTGGGGAAATACCAGTGCCCAAGACAGACAGAGGTGAGATGGAGCAAAATGTGAAGTGTGTAGGGGAAGGGCTTTCCAGGCAGAAGAGCGGCCTCTGCAAAGGCCCTGGGTTTGGGGGTGGGGTAGTGGAAAACCCTGGTTTGCCCGAGAAACTAAGAGATAGGTGCGGCTAGAGCTCAACGAGCGAGGAGGGTTGTGGCGTGAGATGGGGTCACAGAGTGTCAAGGGCCAGACCATGGGGGCCTTAGGGCCCCAGAGTGACATCGGGATTTAACAATGGAACTGTCTAGCTTGGGCTGACGGCCCGGCCAAGCCTGTGACGCTAGACCCTCTTTAGAGGAGAGAAGCTTTCTGGCTCCTAGGTCTTCAGGAACCTTTGCCTGCCTTTCAGGAAGGAAATTAAGACAGCAGTTCTGATGCTGATTACCATAATTTTAGGTATGTTCTATGTGCCTTAACTTCTTGTAATTGTTCAAGACCAAACCTTCTCATTCACTGATTTATTCACTCCAGTAAATACTGAATACCCAAGTGCAGGGCAGAAAGGTAGGTGGATAGGAGGCAAGTTCAGCTGGATCAGGATGGGCCTTGGGTGTCATGTCAGGGAGGCTGGACTTGATTCTGGACCCTGGAGACACTTTGAACAAGGTTTTGAAACAAGAGAAGTGACAACCTTGGGTTTGAACTACAAAAGGAGGCTCTGGCTGCAGTGAGGAGGTGAGACAGGAGGGAAGGGGGCAGGGTACAACCTTTAAAAGAGTGACATAGGGCTTCCCTGGTGGCGCAGTGGTTGAGAGTCCGCCTGCCGATGCAGGGGACACGGGTTCGTGCCCTGGTCCGGGAAGATCCCATATGCCGCGGAGCGGCTGGGCCCGTGAGCCATGGCCACTGAGCCTGTGCGTCTGGAGCCTGCGCTCCGCAACGGGAGAAGCCACAACAGTAAGAGGCCCGCGTGCCGCAAAAAAAAAAGTGACATAGTCATTGAGGATACGAGAAAAACTGGTTAGAACCGATTGGCCCAAGATGGCGAAAGATTTGACTTCCATTAGACTTTAAGCCTCATTAGACACTCATTGTAATACATTAACGTATACTAAATGACACACCCACAGATGCCATGACAGTTCCAAGGCTGACCATAAAAGGCCAAAAAGTTAGTGGTGGTCCAGTTCCTAGAAATGCCCACCCCTTCCCCGAAATAGTTGGAATAATCCTCCCACTTATTAGCCTGTAAAATTACCCAGCCCACAGAGATGCAGAGATGGCCCGCACTCTGTCAGTGGAGTGTGTATCTTCCTAAATAAACCTGCTTTCCCACTTAGTTCTCAGGGCAGAGCCCTCTTGCCTGCCCGCTTGTATCCTCTACAAGCATCCTCTATTAATAAATCCTCTTCTTACCTATCACTTTGCCTCTTGCTGAATTCCTTCCACACTGAGACATAAAGAATCTGAGCTTCATTAAGTCCTGTGACCAGGTGTGCAGTTTCAGCTGGGAGACTGTGGGTTCAAGTCCCCTCAGAGATTGTGGGTTCAAGTCCCATCTGAAGCGTGGCTGGGTTCGAGTCCTATCCAAAGGAGCGTGGTTAGAAGATTGTGGGTTCAAGTCCCAAGTGAGGTGGGATTGGATTTGAGTCCTAATCTGAGGTGTGTGGTTTCCATGGGGACCCGACGGGTCCACCGAGGCTACAGTCCAAGGCCACTATGATTGCCCGGGGAGAGGCGGCAATTCCTCCTTGAGGCGTTTGCCAACTCCCAGGACAGAATGAAAGTTTCGCACCTCTATGCCTGGGTGACGTTTTGTTCCTAACTTCTAGTGTATTCCCATTTCCTGTATGCCATAATCTGATACTGCAATCCAACAGACAATCCAAGGGCCTCTGTTCTTGACTTTAGAATCCACTAAGGGTTTAGGCAGAGGCACAGGGAAGGGACAGACCTATCCCGTAGTGTCATTTTGCCTATGTTGACAGTGAAACGAATTTGCCTTCCTGGGCACGCAAGAACTAGACAGAAGGGGAGGAGCCCAGAGGGCCTGCGTGGCAGAGGAAGTCGGACTGGAATTCCTTTCTCCATACTCGTGTCCACGTGGATAACCGAGAGGCAGCTGCACCTTGAAAGTGGCGCACATTTGGAAACTGCGGGGCCGGTTCCCTGTGGCCTGTGCCTGGCATAAGGAATGCACTTAATGCTCACACTTCAAAGCACCAACTGGGTCCACATCTTCCCCAAGAGGGATAAAGCCTGGGCAACCTAAGCCAGCAGCAGCATTTGATATGCAAATCTCCCATCTCTTTAAGCTAGATTGTTTGTGAAACAGAGAGTTAGAATCAGAGGTAAGGGAACCTGAGCCCTTAGCCATCATGAAGCCCCACATGCTCATTTTATAGACTGGCTACCAGAGGCATGCTGAGCTGAAATGACTTATCCTGAGACCCTCAGTTAGACGGTCTGAACCTCTTGCACTGGATGTCAGGAGGCCATGTGGAGTCTATGTTTACATCTCAGGGCTTACCTGCTAAACCCAAGGCACACATAGAATGTCTCCCAACAGCAGTCCATGGATCTGAGAAATAAATACTTAGATAAAAAGCCGTTTACCAGGCTTCCCTGGTGGCACAGTGGTTGGGAGTCCGCCTGCCGATGCAGGGGACATGGGTTCGTGCCCCAGTCCGGGAGAATCCCCCATGCCGTGGAGCGGCTGGGCCCGTGGGCCATGGCCGCTGAGACTGCACGTCCGGAGCCTGTGCTCCGTGGCGGGAGAGGCCACGGCAGTGAGAGGCCTGCGTACCACAAAAAAAAAAAAAAAAGCCATTTACCAAGACCCAAATGCCTTTTAACAGAGGCTATGTGCCCAGGAGGATAAGCCAATTACCAAAGGATTGTGTTCCAAATGCAGCTTGTCTCAAGAACCATGTCAGGGGGAATCAATAAGTAGTTAATAAATGGATTGATTGATCGTTTACTGCTAGTAATTAAATTTTGAGAAAGTACAAATTCTATTACACCTACAGTCAGTCAAAAGCAATGCTCAGATCCTGGAACATGAAAAGAAATAAAAATAGAAGCCCCGTGGCCATAGTATTAGAAAGTCAGAGAGAGGAGGGGTGGGGATGGGGGAACTTTATCTTACGGCATCACAGGTCTTCAGAGTCAAAAGAAACTTTGGGGATCATCCAGTCTGACTCCCTCATTTTGGAGATGGGGGATCAGGGCTCTCAGAGGTCAAGGTTGTGCCCAGGGGAACCAGCGGGCTCGCATCAAAGCAAGGACTAGATCCAGACCTCCTGCCTCCCAGCCAAGTGTCCCTTAAGGGCGGGCAGTCCCTGTTGTCCAGTTTAGGGTGTGGTAGCAACATCATCAATGCCTTGCCAACAGCTCTTTCCTTAGGGGCACTCAAGAGATTTCCAAATGGCCATTTTCTCTCACCCCAAACACATGGCTTGTCCATTAACACAGAGATTCACAGAGGCACCTTATATACCCATGCCCTACTTCTAGCAAAACTGGAAGGAAAAATGCTCCCAGGATGAGGGTTTGCCATCACTCAGGAAATTCAGCACAAGCGCATGTGCATGAAACAGTTCCTGGAAAAGCAATTGCAGCAACTTCAGAGCAAGCCCACGGGCATCCAGGGCAATCCCACGAGCGGACAACTCATATGGACGTACGTGTTCTGCTCTGTTTGTCAAGGGTGTCTCATTTTCTTATACAGCCCATGCCATTACCATTCAGGGTTCTGTCTGACGCTTACCCTGTAGCCCTTAGATTGAGTACCATTATGGGCCTGGCATACTTGGTGAACTGATTCAAAGACTTGAACGTGTGATGTGACAAACTTAAGGGCAATCATCCGTGAAGGACAGGTAGTCTTTATGCCAGCCAAGGAGACAAATGCCATTTGGTTTACCCGCATCTGGAGGTGGGAAGTGGAGGGCGGGGGGAAATATTTTGGTGAGCTGTGAGTTTCTGTACTTGTTCCCAAAAGTAGGTGGAAACTCCTCCAGGAAGCCGCCCTAGGCCCCCTGCCACTTGTGCTCTACCACAGCAGTCCCCAACCTTTTTGGCACCAGGGACGGTTTTTTTTTTTTTTTTTGAGTATAATTGCTTTACAATGGTGTGTTAGTTTCTGCTTTATAACAAAGTGAATCAGTTATACATATACATATGTTCCCATATCTCTTCCCTCTTGCGTCTCCCTTAGTGGAAGACAATTTTTCCACGGACGGGGGTTGCGGGGATGTTTCAGAGGGTAATACAAACGATGGGGTGCGATGCGGAGCGGCCCATGAAGCTTCGCTCACTGGCGCGCCGCCCACCTCCTGCCGTGCCGCCCGGTTCTTAACAGGCTGCGGATTGATACTGGTCCTCGGCCCGGGAGTTGGAGACCCCGGCTCTACTGTGTTCGTGCATCTCCCCAGGCAGTTTTCATTGCCTGTTTTTATGGCTCTCGATGGACAGGCTGTAAACTCAAAGTACCTTTCTCCAGCCAGCCAGCAGGATTCGGAGCCCCCTTGCCCCTTGCTGCCAGTCTAAACGTGATCAAGAAAGGCAAACACATTTTTATTACTTGCTTAAGCTGAGTGGAATTAGGTAGGTAAATCTTCTGGGAGGAAAATCAATACGTTCCAAAGCCAAATATCAATGATTTGCGAATTATCCTCTGCTTGCGTAAGACCTGTGCGGGTGTTTCTGTTTATGTTAAGCGCTTTCCTGAGCCATCCCGTGGGTGGGCTTCTCCAGCCAGTAGCTGGGCAGCTCCCCAAGGGCGGGAATCCTGCCTCATCCTTTGCCTTTCTCCGCACAGCGCTTGAGAGAGCGCTTTCACAAGGGCTTACCCCAAGTGCGGACGGTCGGATGCTCTATTTTCCTCCGGAGTCTGTCCCTACCCTCATCCCTTCTTCCCTACCCTCCCCCAACCAAATCCACCCTGCCCCCATGCCCAGCGTAGCAAATCAGAGAGATTAAGGATTACTGGACATGTTCTGGGCAGACATTGGTAACGTCCAACCTCCCACTCCCCGCTAATTGGATCCGCTGCCGAGAAGTCTGATTTAATCAGCCTGTGATCACCGCTGGGGGGAGGGGGTGGCTGGAGAAAAGGATGAGCCTCCCAGGCCTCGGCTTGCTCTGTTTGCTGGCCCAGCTGTGTGTGTACAATCAGCTTTTATTAACTATTACACTGCATTCGGACAGCTGCCTGGGGAGAACATCGATTCATTCCCCAAGCTTTTAGGCTGCCCTGGAACTCCGTGTTTCCATGTATTTATCTCCTATTTCCGTGCACTCTCACAAGGTAGACCAGGACTGGCGAGGCGGTGTCAAGCAGTGGATTCAATTAGAAGCAGGTACTCCGCTTTCTTCCCTTACACTCCCACCTTTCCTTGAGTCTCACCCGTGTGGTGGGTTTCCCTCAATCCCCCCACCTTGCCAGCCCTAAATAGAAGATTTTCCATGGGAGGAAGTGAGAGCAGCACTTACACCCAGCGCAATTTACTTTGTCGATTCTTGTCTGGATCCTCTGTGTTCACCTTATTTCTGGGTGGATGCCAGTCTGCTCCCATCCACTCCCAATTCTCGCCCACGTGTGTGCGAGGCACGTGCTGCGGACAGTACCTGAAACAGAGCTAGTTTCCGAGGCTTCCCAGCTGGGCCTATCTCCAGGGACTGGGGGCTCCTAGGCTGGCAGTGGGGTGCAGTCACTCCTGGCTGCAGGATATTTTAGGTTCTTGGTGGAGGGGGAGGTGGAAGCAGTACCCCCATTCTGTGGCAAAGTAAGAGGGCTCTAGGTAGAGGCATTTCTGATGGACCAGATGGAGCTGCTGTGGCTCTCAGCGAATGGGGTCCTCCAAAATGGCAAGGGCACCGTGTCCTCATGCTTTGTGCCACGTGGCCCATGTGCCAAGTCCTCTCTTGGATATTAATGGGATATTCACCAAGGTAGTACCCCCGCATGTTACTGCAACCCAGATATCCCCGTCCAGATCCAGGACCCCCATCCTCCAGGGGGCCCCCTGCCAAGTCCCCCTTTCTTCTAAGTGGACTGAGGAGAGCTTATTACACCTACAGAGGGCTGGACAGACGGTACGAGAGAAAGAATATCCTCAAAGCCCTCAAAGAGATGACACTTTAAATCTCTCCTGCCTGTGTGCTCTGAGTCTCTCGGCTGCTACCCGCCACGTGACTTTTGGGCAAATTAGAGGACCCCTCTGAACCTGCATTTCCGCATTTGTAAAATGGGGCAAATCTGCCCTGGTTGCTTGCCCTAGAGGGATATTTAGGACCATAGAAGATGATGTGTGTATAGATTTGTGGAATGTAAAGTTTCTCATCAGGCAGACAGTGGAGTGGTTAAGAGAACAGATGCCAGAGCCAGCTGCCTGGCCGTGCTGTGGCCCAGCTGTGTGGCCTGAGGTAAGCTTTTGCCCATTCTGTGCCTCAGCTTCCCTTTTCTAAAACGAAGATAATAATAGCCACATCCCTCACGAGGTTGTCACGCAGATTTAATGAGTTGTCAGACGTGAAGGACACAGAACAGTGTCTGTGTCAGTGTTAGCTTTTGTAATTACACACGTGGACAGCCCGTCTCCTCACTGTGCTGCTCTCAAAACACACACACACACACACACATACCACAAAACTTCAGGGTTAAACTTTGTACCCCTGGCCAGGCAGAGGCCCTCTTTTTCATTCAGTCTGGCTCCTAGTCTGCAGTCGGACTTATGGGAAGAAACCTTTAATGATGCAATCGCTAAATGGATGGGCCTGGTTTTCTAAGTGCCAGTCCTGTCTCACTCCCCAGCAGAGGGAAGCTGGAGTGCCCTGGGCATCATTTCTTGTTTGTTGTATTAAGGTCAAGTATCCATCTGCTTTCACCCCTCTGACACCAGCAGCACCGAAAGTAACCCACAGACTCTCAGCTGCCCACTTCAGCGTCCATCTTATCAATACTTCCTCCCAGCAAAATGCAAACTTTATCAAACAGTTCACTCTCCTGATCGTGATTCTCTCTACGTACTGAGTGATCCACACTCTGGGGACAGCTTTTTATAAGCGGAGGGCTAGGGGTCAGAGGGGGAGACCGGGAAGCAGAGGAGGAAATAGGGCTTTCGAGTTGTGATTCTGCTTATGGGTTCCAATGCCACCAGATTTTCTCATAAAAAAGTTCATTGTGTATCCATTCTCCCCCAAACTCCCCTCCCACCCAGGCTGCCACATAACATCGAGCAGAGGATACATGTATATGTATGGCTGAGTGGCTTTGCTGTGCACCTGAAACTATCACGACATTGTTAGTCGGCGATACTCCACTATAAAATAAAAAGGTTTTTTTTTTTTTTTAAAAAGTTCACTATGATTGAAATGATAAAATAGAGCAGAGAGCCAAGTAAAGGACTGGCAATATTATCGCAAATTGGAAAAAAAAAAATCACTGCTAGTTTTGATTACAAAAAAAAAAAAAAATGCAGTTATAAGGGAGATAGGGAGAGGAAAGCGACACCATTAGATAGTAGAGCTTTTACAATTACAAGAGGGTCCAGGAAAGAACTTGGACCAGGGTTAGGAAAACTCTTCTGCCGGTCAACATCTTAACCCCGCATTTCAAATGCAAGTACCTCTGACAGCTATAGGGCACCAAATGGGTCTCTTTTTCTAGTCCCATGGCCCCTGTCACAAGAACAGGCCCCAGACCCGCCTCTCACAGCCTAGGTCCCCTTCCCCAAAAGGGTCCAAGGGTTTGCATTTCCACAATTACACAGACAGGGCCGTCCCTAAGACCAGCCCTTCTCTGCTCTCCTGAGCTGCTGTTCCCCGGAGTCAGCCTCCATCACAGGCGTCCGGGGTGGCCTGGAGCTGTCTGGAAGGACCAGCCTCTGCTCAGCAGACATCTTGTTAAACAAGTAGCCCAGGCTGGGGGTTCACTTCACAAGGCCAGACAGCAGGGCAGTACTCAGCTCCCCACAGGGCAGCACCCCGAGCCACAAGCTTTCCAGCGGGTCCATGGCCACAGTCACTGGGAAGCAGAGGCATGTGGGCGGGCTGTGAACCCTGCCCAGCCCAGTCAGCCCCCAGACAGTGTTCCTTCCCGAGGGGCGGGGGCAAGCCCTGGGGACTCTTCTAACCAAAGGAGGGCCGTTCGTAGGGACAGAGTTGCACCGTACTGCTTGAGAGGCAGGTTGCAAAGCACTGACTAGTGGAGGACTCTTGGGTCCATCATTTCATCTTTCTGGGTCTTGGTTTCTTTACATCTACCCGGAAGGTCTGAACCAGGAGATCATCAAGTCTCCTTTCTGCTCGAACATTCCAAATTTATTACAATAGGTTGAAAACAGGCTGTTTCCCATGGCCTCGGAATTGCTCATGAAGCCCAGAGCCAGGCATCACAGGACAAGGACATTCTAAGAAGAGGCACTAGGCTCTCCACGAGGGGCTTGATCGCGGGTGGGAGAGCTGGTCCTGAGGCCCTGGGCCCATCATCACTCCAGCCCGGGCAAAAGCTGCACAGACTTCCGATGAGATGACAGAGTGAGGGTCTCTTTGAAGAAACTGGGGTGCTCCATGGGTCTCTGCATGTGTCTGAAAAATGCATCCCACCCGTGGTCCGAGTGAGGGGTTTTGTGAACCCAGGGAAGCCCTGGGAACCTGGGATTAGGGGGTGGGACACTTCAAGATGAGCTAGACATGAGTTACGGGGCTGCAGGCAGGGGCTGGTGATGACCCTGGCCCAGGCTGGAGGCAGCAGAGAAGGTTCTGGAGGGCTGTGTTGGTAGCATGGGACTTCTGCTTACTGAGGGGGCCATAGACACCATGGAGGGCACAAGGGACCATAACCAGGGATCACTTTTATTGAGCACCTCCTATGGGTCAGGCTCTGTTTTAAGAACCTCATACACAGTATCTCATTTAAACATCATGCTAACAAAATACTGCTACTAACCCCATTTTATAGATAAGGTAACTGAGGCTCAGACAGGTGCAGGGGCTTGCCCAAGGTCACCTGAGCATCTGTGTCTGGCCTTACATTTAGATCTTTAATCCATTTTGAGTTTATTCTTGTGTATGGTGTTAGGGAGTGTTCTAATTGCATACTTTTACATGTACCTGTCCGGTTTTCCCAGCACCACTTATTAAAGAGGCTGTCTTTTCTCCACTGTATATTCTTGCCTCTTTTATCAAAGATAAGGTGACCATATGTGCGTGGGTTTATCTCTGGGCTGCCTTTTGTTATTGAGCTGCATGAGCTGCTTGTAAATCTTGGAGATTAATCCTTTGTTAGTTGCTACATTTGCAAATATTTTCTCCCATTCTGAGGGTTGTCTTTTGGTGAAAGCAATCTTGAGAATGAAAAATGGAGCTGGAGGAATCAGGCTCCCTGACTTCAGACTATACTACAAAGCTACAGTAATCAAGACAGTATGGTACTGGCACAAAAACAGAAATATAGATCAATATAACAGGATAGAGAGCCCGGCTTTCTCCTCCAGTGCCCTGCCCCCAGCCCTCCTTTTCTAGGCCAGCATCCTCTCCTTTCTCCCTCTAAAAAGAAAACCCACGTGAGGACTTTATGAGTGGATACGGTTTCTTTAATTAATTTAATAAATGAATCCTTGGGCTTTTTCTTTATGCCTCCTTGGGAGCGCTCCTAAGGCACCGGGCAGAATCACAAACAGCCACATAAAGCCCTCTGGCTCGCAGGAACCTCTTCTATTAATATCATCACAAAGTCATAGAGTTATTTAAGTTCCTAACTGGCTGCCTTGCTTCCACCATCCCCACCCCGGCACCACAGTGAGCTTTCTCAGGCACAGGCCTTATCCTTCAGGGGCCCCTTATCACCCACAGAGTGGTCCTCAATGAAGGCGAGGTTTGGAAATTGGGGCGTTTTGGTTGTCACAAAGACGGGGTGCCTGGGTGCCAAAGGATCACCGTGTCCCAGAGCTGAGCCTTGTGGTGGGGCCTCTGCTCTCTGCAAATGCTAGCAGTGTCCTGTTGAGAAACGTGTGAGAGGAAGGTGCTGCCCTAGCCTGCCCTTCTCTGCCTTTCCAGTCCAGTCTCCCCACGACACTGTCCGCCCCCCACCTCCGCTGCCACACCCAGACTGGGGGTGACAGCTTTGTGACAGGCATGTGACTCTCCCTGGTAAGCGTATGAAGGCCCGAGGCTGCCTGGAGTAGCCATGGAGGGAAGGGGGAGGGTAGAGAGCTCCCTCAGCAGGCTCCTCTGTCTTTCCACCACTGTCTCCTCTGTTCCTCAGATGAGGATGTTGAGGCTCAAAGAGAACTGGCAACTTGTCCAAGATCCCATTGTTATTAAACGGCTGAAATGGAAATCAGGCCCATATCTGCCCCACTCTCCACCATGCCACAGTGTCTCTCCATTCCCCTGGAGAGGGTGTGCCCCTTTCCTGGCTGGTCTGCTCACTGAGTCATTCATTCAGTCTCCCTCAGTTATTCCTTCATTCCATCAGTTGAGAAGTATTTATTGATCACCGGCTATGTTTATTTGTTTGACTAATTTGTAGCTTAACCTGCTCCAGTACGACTTAGAGGCAGCTTACAAAGACACCTGCAGTATCATATCTGATGACATGAGGGACGAGGTATGAAATGAGTGGGGATACTGATGTTCAAATGACCAGGACAATTGCACAGAGGTCAGAGCATGGCTGGTCCCTAGGAAATCCAGGGCATACAGGCCTAGGTCATTCCTAAAAATCAATGGAAATTGGACTGCATGCTTCTAAGTGGAAAAAGTGATGAACCTACTGTGTGTAAAGCAAATATCAAGTATGCCGATCCCTTTGGAACATAGTGATGAAAGCTTGGGCTCAGTTATCCAGAAGTTACCAACATCCCTTCCAAAATCTGCAAAGGACATTGGCATCATTTCTGTCTTTAAGTCTCCTAATAACCCAGTAAGGAAATTCATGGTCAGAGAGGTGAGTGACCAGCCTAAGGCCACACAGCCGCCAGGTAACATAGGCCTCTGTCTCCAGGCCCTTTCCTATAGAGCACAGGAGTTAAGTATCTGGATTCCAGGGCTAAACTGCCTGGGTTCATGTCCTGGATCCAACACTTAAAAGCTGTGTGACTTTGAGGAAGTTACTCAACCGCTCTGTTTCCCCATATAGAAAATGGGGGAAATAAGGTACCTCTCATAAGTGAGCACTGCACTTAAAACTCCTGGCTTACATGAGCTATCAGAAAAATGTTTGCTACTATTATTTTATCACACAGCTGGCTGTCTCCTGTCCATTATGCCTATCAAGGTCCCAATAGGGGCTTCAAAGAAGGACACAGAAGGGTGGGCACCAATGCACATAGATACATACATGCTGCTGGCATCCTCAAGCCAGACAACAGGAACTTTCTTATCCACCCTTGCCTTCTCTCCCTGGGAAGGGGTACCAAGGAATAAACCCTTAGGAGGATTTTCCCTCCTATGAAGGCCATCCCAACTGTCAATCCCTTTCTCCTAAACCAGGGATGTGCTGATTCACTTCTGAAAGGGGTGGACCTTCCCCCAGTCCCTGTGCCCATGGCAGGGCTTGCACACGGGGAGAATTCAAGAGGACACATCGCACACAAAATTCTGTACTGATCTTTCCCCTGTCTTCCCCACTGCCAGCCAGCGTCTCCTTCAGAACCTGCCTCTCCCTCCTACACAGAAAGGTACGAAACCCATCGGAGCTTACTTTCAACTGGGAACAAACTGTTCACACATTTCAATAACCAAAAAAAGAGAAAGGGGGTGTGTGGGGTGACGACGCCAGCATATCGAATCCATTTAACTAAATTATATACGAAGACTTGGCGTTAACCAGGAGCAGGGTGGCAGGGAGGGATGGAGTTTCATTAAGAAAAGACCAGGGCTTCCTGGTGGTGCAGTGGTTGGGAGTCCGCCTGCCGATGCAGGGGACACGGGTTCGTGCCCCGGTCCGGGAAGATCCCACATGCCACGGAGCGGCTGGGCCCGTGAGCCATGGCCGCTGAGCCTGCACGTCCGGAGCCTGTGCTCCGCAACTGGAGAGGCCACAGCAGTGAGAGGCCCGCGTACCGCAAAAAAAAAAAAAAAAAAATTTAAAGAAAAGACCAGGTTCGGAAGGAGGTGGCCCATTGTCTTCGTGCTGGTTTTTCTGCGCTGATAAGATGTGTCTGTGTAATTTAAAATGTACTGCCGAATGTTAAACACTTTTAGTCAATAATGTAAAATTGAAGGGTATTTGCGTGAGTGCTTGAGAACAAACAGAGAACTTGGTGTTGAGTGAGTAACCCCTCTCTTCATATATCGCCGGGGCTTGCCGAGCTCTCAGATCTTTAGGCAAAGGGTGGGATTGGAATTTGCTTGCCTACTGCAGTTCTTCAAGGGGAAGACCGCTCAAAAGTCCCCTCGTGATAAAGCCCCGTTGGAGGTCACGGCCAGTCCAGCCAGTGCCCAGAGCGTGGGGTGGGAAACTTGGCAATAGAGCAGGTCCTCCATCTAAAGGGAGACATCTAGGGATCTCCAGGTGGCTTCCTTCAACCTCTCAACATTAATTGGTGCTGGATCATACAGTGGGTGATATCATTGTGGGAGAAACTGTAGACATCAGGATTTCAGATTTGGAAGGAAATTTAGGGATCATCCAGTCAGGCAGGCCCTTTTCTACTATAGATGAGGAAAGTGAAGCTCAGAGAGGTTATGTGACTTAGCCAAGGTCACACAGGAAATTAATGGCCAAAGCCAGAATCCAGGTCTTCTGGTTCCCAGGCAGGTGATATTTTCATCACTCCACCTCCCTCTCATCCCCACCTTTTCTGGTCAGGTCAGTGGACGCCAGGGTCATGGGCAAGGCATGCAGAATTGAGTCCAGGCCGAGTGACAGGGCACACGTGACCCTGGGGGCAGGTCTGAGGCTCCATCACCTCCAGCTAATGGGGCCTGTGGTGTGATGCCAGGCCTGCTGGCTGAGGGGATGAGGCTTCTGGATGGGTACCTACAGATGTTCTGGAAAAGCACAAAGCTTTGCTTTGTACCCATGGAGCTGTTGTGAGCTCTGAGCTCCCCAAGCGGAGATGGAAAGCCCTCTTATCTCTGGGTGACTATGGGTAGCAACTCCACCTCTCTGAGCCTCTCCTTAACTGCCCTACTCCCAAAGTTGTGACAAAGTACGTGTGGGCGGGAAAGTCTTGGAAGTTGCACAGTCTGGTCATTGTGAAGGGAGATGCTGATGGCTAGCAGTGGTATGAGGACGACCCCATGGGCAGTGAGCGTGGATGCTTTGTATCCACCTCGTTTTAAGTTTACTTTTGGAAAGCAGGACCTGGGGAGAGCCAATCCCCTGAAGATGTGCTATGACCTCCTTCCCTGAGACTGGGAGGGATTTTTCCACTGGTAGATTCTGTTTGCTGCTGTACCTGTCCTGCTGGTCAATGAGCATTCTTAGGCTGAACCCAGAGGCAATAGCTTGTCGGGACAGGACTATAGAGAAGCTGAGACCCAGAATCGAGGCCCCAGGCTCCCATCCAAACCCCCGAGGGGTGCCAACTCCTGGCCTGAGACTTGCAAGGTGGACAGGGCTGAGCCTGACTCTGAACAGCAGTCTGGGAGAGGGAGTGGGGGAGGGGGGACTGGCCTCGGTTGGTTGGCTCACTCCTTGGCTTAGAGCGCAGGAACTGGAGGAAATCCCCAATGCTGACCTGCCCCTCACGTTGGCAGAGGTGCAGTAGAAGTGCTCATACAGCCCTGCATGAGGATCAGGCATGAGCAGCTTATAGAGTACAGCACAGTGCAGACTAGCTTCAACTCTTCCTTTTGGGAAAAGAGTAACTGGGCACCATTGTGCCACTGGTGGAGCCAAGAACAGAACCTGGTCTAGGGCTGTTCCCCAGCCTCCCCACTCTGGGCCCTTGCCCCCCTCTGCAGAATCCCCATCATGAGCTGCTCTGAAACCTGGTGTTTTCTTCCTGAGCAAAGTTCTCTCCCCATTGCTTGTGGCCAGTTCCGGACTCCTCAGGTATAAATGACTATAAAGCTTTCCAGTAGCCTTTCCTGGGAGCACATGGGTGTAAAGTGGATTCAGAGTTTTAGAGAAGAGGCAGGCATATACCTGGGGGTGGGAGAGAGAAGCAGCGTGGTCACCAGGACCCCAGGGCTTCTGAAATCTAACCGCAGCAGCAAGGACCACTCTGGCCAATGGGGGAAGCTTGTCTAGCACACCCTCCACCAGCCCAGCAACAATGACTCACTTGATGAGGCTGGTGACCCACACTGATTTAGCTCGGTGTTTTCAAAGTCTTCATAAGTTGGCTCCAGGAACGGGTGATTCAGGCACCGAGTGGGAAAGTGGATGGTGACACACAGGATGTGTCTTCCACTCTTTAAGAGTCCGTCACTGCGAGGAGTTTGCTGGTTGAGGATAAATATCTTATTAACCCCATCTCTCCAGAGGCTGCAGGCATGGGGATGCAGGAAGTCATGCAGAATGTGGACCAGTGAGAAGAAGGCCCAGGACCAGATGTGGAAGAAAATGTACGGGAGGAGGAGAGAAATGAGAAGCGGCCACAGGGGGAGGAGGAAACCGTAGAGCTCACAGTTGAAGAAATGAATGGAGGAGGGAGAGGTCAAGGGCTACTTAGATTTGGGAGCCAATCTGAATTTAAATCCCCAATTCTTCTGCAGTACTTTGTTCCAATAAACATTCACTGAGCATCCACTGTGTGCCTAGCAGAGTATGGTACAGTGAACACTCCCCCAGACTCTGGGAGGTTAATATTACCACTTGGTTTGAAAAGTGAGGGAATCAAAGCCTAGAAGAGTGGTCTCTCTAGGTTGCAAGGGAAGAAAACACAGCTCTGAAAAATTAGCAAGACTGTTAAGGGAAGCTTATAGAGGCAGGTGGCCTGCATTCCCGCACAAAGGTCCCCAGGGACCTCAGGAAAAAGACAGCTGGGTGGCCTGGACTTTGGATCTAACCACAACTGTCCTTGTGGCCCGGCAGGCCCCAGGGTCCAAGCCACAAGGAGGTCTCAGGGAAGCCCTGAGATGGAACCCAGGCAGCTCCTCCTGTAGGCCCAGAACAGGCGCAGGCCCAATGCCCCTTCTCCTTGCTAGCTGTTGGAGGAAGGAGAAGCTCATTTGGAGCCATCGCCCCCTGCCACCAGCCCCCAGCCCCCAAGGGAGAGAAGGCCAGTGCTGGGAGAAGGGGAGGGAGGGATGAATTCTTAGCAGCAGCGACAGCAGGGGAAAAAAGAATGGTGTCTTTTAAGAGGATAATGACTCAGAGAGTTTGGAGTGTAAAAGCGCCTCTGAGGTGCTAACCCCAAGGGGCAGAGTGGGAGGACCAGGCTGGCTGTGCTCATGAAACATCGTGCGTGGCACCTGGGTGGGTCTGGCAGTCCATGATCCCCTCTCTGCTCCAGGCAGGGGACTGTGGAGGCTCTGCTCTCTGAGCTGGGCCCAGGCCAGGCCCGTGTACCCCGACAAGGTCCTAAGTCCTAGCAGGACAATAGTTGGGAAGGGCTGGGGAGGGGAGTGGCTTCCTTTGCCCCTCCTCAGGCAACATCAAAGATCCACCCCCTTCGCTGCCCCCTCCCCTCACACACCTGCAGCCCCCATCTTTAAGGGCAGCAGGAAGAACCCAGGACCAGGAGGCAGGGGACAGGCTTCTGGGCTGGGCTTCACCAAAGACAACCGGTGTGGGGCTTCCCTGGTGGCGCAGTGGTTGAGAGTCCACCTGCCGATGCAGGGGACCCGGGTTCTTGCCCCGGTCTGGGAAGATCCCACATGCCGCGGAGCGGCTGGGCCCGTGAGCCATGGCCGCTGAGCCTGCGCGTCCGGAGCCTGTGCTCCGCAACGGGAGAGGCCACAACATTGAGAGGCCCGCGTACCACAAAAAAAGAAGACAACCGGTGTGACCTTGGGCAAGTCCCTGAACCCCTGCACACCTTGTATCGTAGCGTAGGGATGATCAATGCCCACTTTACCTGTCTTAAAGGGCTGCGAAGCGAAGACGTGGGAAGATACTTTGAAAAGAATAAAAGGGCTGTTTGTTTTCATGTTTGCTTTGCCTTCTCTCTGTCTTTTCCTGCCCATCTATTTTTTAAAGCCTTGCTACTTGAAGTGTGCTTCGCAGAACAGAATCACCCAGGAGCTGGTTGGAAATGCAGAATCTCAGGCCCTGCCCCAGAATCTGTTTTTTAACAAGATCTTCCAGTACTTGGTAGGCACCCTGCAATTTGAGAAACATGTATCTAAAGGATAGTAGCACATCACAAGAAAGATTGTGTTTAACTGTAAAGAAAAACTTCCTGCCAGCTGGTCAGAAAATATGCTTATGGAGGGGATGGAAGAGGCCAGGGCAGAGATGCTCAGCTTTCTGGGCTGCTCAGATGAGTGATAGGGGATGAACACGATGACTGCTCAAGGCTCCCTCCCAGCCTGGGAGCCACATCCTGGGCTCCTGAGGAGGAGCCGGAGGGGGTCCCATACACCCCTCAAGTCAGCTTCCATGACTGTTAGAGACCTGGATTCAAATGCAGCCGCCTCTGTGGAGCCGAGACCAGCAGGCTTAATTCACATTCTCCTGAAGGATAGGTATTTGCATCCGAGATTACCCTGGAACTTAATTCTGCATAATGTTTCTCAGACAAACGACACCCCTGAAACTCTTTGCCAAGGCCAATAATTACATAACTGCAGAGAGAAATAATGAATAGGAGCAGAGGGAAAGAGAAAATCAAGGAGGTGGGGGACGGGGGAAGGGGAAGGAACAGAGACTGGCTTCCAGCCAGAGGCGTTCTTGTCTTTTTGTAACATCACTCGCATGGTGCTAACACATAGTAGGCATTCAGTAAATAGTTTAAAAACCACAGACTACATTGAAAACAACAAAGTGGAAGAGAGAGTTGCTTAGTTCATTAACTAACTAGTCTATTAACCAGTTCACTTGTCCAACCAATCATTGTGCAAGATTCTATTGCGCACCAGCTATGAGTCAGGCACTGTGCTGGGCACTGTGGTCCCTGCCCTCCTGGGCTGAGCGCACTGTGGGCAAACACAGCAGTTGGGGGGGCCCCCCGTCAAGGTCCTGGCCCAGGAATCTTAAAGCCCAAGGGCAGAACCCAGGCAAGTGACTAACGGCCTCACAAGGTGTCGAGGCACCTACGGGTCTCCAGGTTGTCCCTTGCTGGCCTTTCAACACCTGTCACCTTGGATACTGCACAGGACAATGTAAATTTTCTGGAGGTCTGTACATGGCTTAGATCTCAGAGCTGGAAAGGAGCATGAGAGATCATCTAGTTGTCTCATTCATTTTACAGATGGGAAAGGGAGGTCCAGAGAGGCAGTGAGATTTGTTCAGGCCACCACCCACTTACTGGCAGAGCTGGAGGAGGAACCCCTCCTGGACCAAGTTGTGTACCTCCCTGGAAGGCAGGGGACCTGGGACCAGTCTCTGGGGCAGACAGGTCACATCTCTCTGGAAATCAGTTCTGTCATCTGGAAACAGCGAGGGGGGATCTTTCAGTAGTCCCCACACTGTGCTCCACAGAGGTGCCTCTGGGGACACCTGGAAGAGGAGGGGGCTGGCTAGGGGGTCTCTGGGCCCTTACCCTGCTTAAGTCAGAGCATCCCTCTTGTTCACTGGGCTCCCCTGAAATATTTGGTTTGAACCAAGGGTCCCCCAGCTGAAAACCCAAACCAAAACAATTAACAACAACAACAAAAAAATATGCACACACACACACACACACACACACACACACGGGGTTCCTGCAACACACGTATTGTACACTTGGCGATTACACAAAGAGAAGACAGGATCTCTGTCCTCCAGATGCGTATACTACTAAAAGGGAGAACACACACACGTGAACAGACTTGAAAGCCCCAGGAGGCAGCATTTAGTCCCATAATTGTCCGTCCCCAGAGTAAGTAAAATCTAAAGCAACCCAATGCCAAAGGATGACGTGTAGGGGGGGTGGGGGCAGATGGCAGCCTCCCTGCCCACGGGGGTCCCAGAGACACGGGTCCCCCTGAAAACACACAGCGGCAGGAGGAGGAGAGACTAGCGACAGGGGCCCTGGGGCGTCCTACTTTCTGCCTTTGGGACCCCACCCAGTGCCCTAAGTGCCACCCTCCGCCCATTGCCACCGGCCTCCCCTCCTCCCACCATCTCAACCCAATTATGTGTGTTTACATTACAGTTACGTATAATTCTGCCATTTACATTCAGTTGCCGGCTTCTCTGTGTGCTCATAAAATATTAACACTGGAGGGCCGCTTGTTGCAGAAATGTTTATAATTTCTCTTCCCCATTATGGGCTTATTAATGATAATAATGCCGTTTCCCTGCTTAGGAGCTAGGGCTACCGAAAGGCAATCACTCACCAGAGCTGAAATATGACAGTGAGAAGTTGGATTCCGTTCCTTGCTCAGCGTTTAATCTTAATAACATTTTATCTTGGACGACAAGTGTGTGTAATGTTGTTTAAAAGCCATGACTACATGAATACTCCATGTTCAGGAAAAGGGAGGGGGGAGCGGTGGTAAGGCCTGCCCTGCCCTCCCCTCCCCTCCTCCACCGCCTTTTCCTGCTGCTCTGGTCACAACTTTCCTTTCCACAATCCCTGGCTTTCTCTGGCGGGCGTGAGACTGCCCCCTAAGTGAGTCAGGCTGCAGCAGGCTGTGGGGTACCTCCCTCCACCCGATCCCGGCTCGGCATTCCCGCCATGAAAGGATTTTTTTTTTCAACCTGTGAGAATAAAAAGTACTTACAAGGACATCAGCCTTTGAAAACACAGCTACCTCAAATGGGCTCTATTAAAAATAAATAAGTCCATTTCGGCTGGAGAGCTGGGCCTAAGGGAGTGTGAAGTCTTTAAGCTGTGCTGCAGAGGGACACGTGTGCTTTCCTCCTCCTTAGGCAAGGTTCCTAATGATACAGCCGCTGGGCACAGCTCACTTAGCCCCGCTCTGCTCTCCCTCCGCACCTCAGCCTCACCTCCATCTCACCCTTGCTTGGGGCACCTTCCTGCTCCCCTTTCCCAGCCTTCTTTTCAATTCCCTAATCAGCCCCCTTTGTCTAATGCTTGCTTACCGCGACTGGCCCTGCTCCCCTTCTGCCAGTCGCTTCCCCTGCCCCCGCCCATCTCATCCCTTGTCCTGGGATACAGGAGGGTGCAAGCCATTTCTTCTGTATTTCCCTCCTCCTTAGGGGGACACTTTGGAGAGGATGGATATGTTTACGGCATGGACTGTGGTGATGGTTTCTCAGGGGTATAACTTATCTCCAAACTCATTAAGTTGTACACATTAAATATGTACAGCTTTTTGTATGTCAATCATACTGCAATAAAGTGTTTTTTTTCCCCAATAGGCAGAAGTATATATTTGCATACATAAATAGATACATGTAAATATCAATATATATTTAAGGAGAAACTGGTTACATTTAAAGCTCCAAACTGTTTTTACAGATAGCAGATATGTACAAGATAATTTGGAAACCACACTGTGCTTGCTAATAATTTCAGCCAATGCCAAAGTCGTCTTCCAGATGAGGAAATCATGGTGGCACAGAAAATCTGTGGCTCATTATAGTGTTTAATATACATTGTACAGTGGCCATTATAATTATGATCATCACTATTCACTTCATTATCAAATAATTATCTGTCAATGTAAGAGGTTTCTTGAGAAATTTCTAACTTTGAAGAAATAGGGAAAAAAAGCCACTATAAACAACAAAGATTCATTTGGGAATATCTTCTGTTCTTTTTCTACTTAAGCCCTTTCCTCTATAATTAAGGGGTTTTTTTAAATAAAAAGGATCAACAGAAGGAAAAAATTATAGGTATAAATGTGTAGTATGCCTAGAACATGAATTATACTCTAGGTTTACAATCAACATTGTTTCCTTCCCTCATGTCTAAGTCAACTATCAAAGTAATTTTTGTTCAGCTGAAGAAAACAAAGACACTTAGGACTCTGTCCGTAGTAGGTGCTCAATGACTAAATGTTGGTTGGAATTTAAAAGTAAAACTACCATTTAGCCTGGCGAATCGTACTGGGCTGCAAAAAGGAAGAATTGGTTTTTTTCAAGTCTGGTTTTATAAAAGTATGCAGGGTCATAGTGCAGTAGCAGCTAATAATTGGAAGGGACCCTCCAGATCACTTAAATCAACCTTTTTCTCAAGAGTGACTCTTCTCTGCTTCCCTAACAGAGGGTCACATCTTCAGCCCACGGAGTTCATGATACGCACGGATGTATGACTGGATGTGGAGACCCAGTTGGAATGTTTTCCCCGCGTGGAACCAAAATCTGCTGGCCTCCGGCTCCCAAGTTCTGCCCCCTGGAGTTCACAGAGCCAGTCCACATGTCCTGCTGTTCAGTTTGTCAAAATCCCTCCGAAAGTGAGATGCTCAGAGCTGGAGCCCGGGCTCGGATGTGGTCTGTACAGAGTACAGTGGCAGCATTACATACTCTGTTTTGGAATCTAACTTTTATTGTTTCAGAACAAGAACAGACTTCAGCACCTTGCTGTGGCTATTTTAGCAGTTAAGATGCCCTGAGATCCTCTTGTACTCAACTCAAACACATACGTCTTTACTCTTGAACCTACATCAAGTCTTCTCCACCCTGTACTTATGGAATTGATTTCTTGGAAACTTCAGTGCAAGACTTTCCATCTATTCCTGTTAAGTTTCGACTCCTTACTTTCAGCCCATCATTCCAGCCTGCAAGGTATTTCGGATCCTGATTCTGCAGTCCTACATATCAGCTAGCCCTTCTGCATCTGTGTCACTCGCTTATTTGAAAAACATGCCTTCTGGGTTCTACTCCAAAACCTGATAAATTACTGAATGGGCAGATAGCATATCATCTGACATCTCCCGTCAGGTAGACGTCAGCCAGCAAGAAAGCTTACTTTGGGCATGATTGCTCAGCGGGCCACAAACCAGCGGACTCCAGGAAAAGCCTTGTGTCAGCAGAGGCTCTGGAATTGCAAGAAGTAGACCATGGGACCTGTTATGCTACTAATAAGCTGTGCTTCTTTAGAAAAATGAGCCTTTAGGGTCTCAGTTTCTTGACCTGTAACGTGAGAGGGTTAGATGGGAAGCCTCCAAGTTCTCTTCCAATTCAGCACTTAAATGGATCAATGACTATCCCGCAACCATGCTTCTCAGCCTTGCCCGCTAGGAACAGTGACAGACTTTGTCAAAAGCCTTATTCAAGCCAAGGTATCTTGTGGCTCCAATATTTTCTTCTCCTACCAGCACAGTATCCTTATGCAAACAGGAGATGCGTTTCTTGACGTGACTTGTTTTGATTGAACACAAGCTGGTTCTTTTCTAAAGGCAGTGTGGCTTAGTGTGGAGGGGAGGGACATCCCTCCCCCTGTCATTTTTAGTCTCTATCTTTCCCACTTTTTTGCAAATTAGGCTGTGAATCCATCTACAGTCTCCTGGCACCTGTTTATGTGTCAAAACAAAGGGAAACTAACATTTCGAGAGTGCCTAAGATGTGCTACATGCCCGTGCCATGTACTTTCACAGCAGTGAGTGCTGTGCCCTGGGGAGGTCCCTGCAAGGTCCCTGCCCCATCTAGCCAAGGACACGTACACTTGAACAACCTGCCATAAAACGGTGTGTAAAGTGCCATGTTAGTTGTTTGAACTAAGCTTGAGGAGGAGAGAGCCATCCATTCCAGTTGAGGAAAGCATGATGGAGCAGGTAGATCTTGAATTGCCTGCTCTGTGATGCTGGCATGCGTTTACGTTTTGCTCCCAAGGACTCATCAGTAGCTAATGTGAATGAAAGTCGGGGTGCAGGTGGGTGGCAGGTGGGGTGTGTCGTGGAAGACGAGGCCAGTACATGGGAGCCAGGTGGTGAGTAGCCTTGAATGCCTGCAAGGACTTGAACTTCAGCCTCTAGATGATTGGAAGACAGGGAATGTCCAGAGCATGTTGATAGACTACGATTTAGAAAGACCTTGGCAACTGTGTAGAGGACGGACTAGAGGGGACAATGGCAGAAGCAAGACAATAAGTGGTCAAGGGAAATACTGGGTTGGCCAAAAAGTTTGCTCAGTTAATGACTACGTTGTTCAATAAAGTTCTTGGTAAAAATGAAACATGTCTTTTATTTTTACTTAAAATTGAATGAACTTTTTGGCCAACCCAATATTATAAGGTCTTAAAGCAGAGCAGTTGACAGCAGCAGGAATAAAGAGAAAGAAAGAGGGTCCGTAACTGCTTGGAAAATAGACTCAAGAGGACTTGGTTGTCCATTAGATTTAGAGACAAGAGAAAGACACCATAGGGGATGTTTTCCATGATTTCTAGCTTAAATGACTGGGCAGACAATGGTTTTACTAAGCAGTCTCAGGAAGAAAGGAGTAAGAACAGATTTGAAGTGAGGGAGGTCATGAGTTCATTTAGAGACATGTGAGCATGGGGTGGGGGGCTGCAGATACAGGGCATGGTTATAATCATGAGTGGATAAACTCACCCAGAGAGCATGTGCAGAACAAGACAAAAGGGCAAAGGACAGAGCCTGGGCAGAGACTGATGTGTAGGGGATGGACGAGGAAAGAGGAGCTACTACAGATACGCCAGAGATTGTGTAGAGGGGAGCCAGGCGAGAGTGGTATCCAGGGGCACAAAGGAGCAAATCCCCAGTGCTACTTATTGAGGGAAGTACAGAGCTCCAGAGGGCGAGAACCACAAGAAGAGGCATTGAAGGAGTTGGTGGGGGTGACTGAGAGACTTCTTTCATGGCCGGAGGACTGGGTAGTTGCCATGAACCTGGGTTTAAATCCTGCCTCCACCACTTACCAGCCATGTCACACTGGGCAATTGATGAATTCACTGAGCCTCAGATTCTTCACCTATAGGATGGGGATAATAACAAGATCTACTTCATAGGTTGTTGTTAGGATTAAATATGATAATATAAGTAAAGCACTTAGAACATACAATAGATGTTCAATAAGTGTTAGCCAAAAATCCAGAAATTTGGAGGTTTGGTGAAAGGGGTAATAGGAGAATAGCTTTTTCATCAAATTTCTTTTGGTGAGAGGATTTAAACATGGCTGAAGGCAGAGGGAAGGGGACAGTGAGGACGGAAAGGCTAAAGAGTAATCTGTAACAATAAAGGAAGGTCCTAGATGAAACGGGGAGATAGAAGCAGGAAATTTAGCCCAGGCTATGACCGCTTCTCTTTTTCAGACAAACAGAAGGCTTCCTTGGAGGCCGCAGACAGGGGAGTGGAGCTGGTCCACACCTGGGGGGCTTTCTCTTATCAGTAGTGGTGTGTTTTTGCTGAGGCCACAGCTGGCTTGGGGTACTGAGAGAGGGAAAGGCCTGGAATGGGGCTGAGAAGAATGAAGTAGGGGTTGAAGACAAGAATTCCAAGAAGCACTGGGGGCACAGCTCAGGCTGGAAACCATACATTCATAACGTGTTCTTGGAAGATGATTTGCTAAGGAGAAATAGAAGCTAGAGAGTTCTGCCGTTTTGGTTTTGATCACCCATCAGTGACACCATGTTCCCAGAAGAGGCTGCGTCTGTCTTCCCTGAAGCCCCCCAGGATGGCTGTTGACTCCATCTCACACTCCCCTCACTGCCTAGCCTGGGAGCAGTTGGTGGGCAGGACCCATCTCCTCCCATCTGTTCCCCCCCAGCATTTGCCACAGGGCCCAGCCCAGAGCAGAGGCTCCCAAGCACTTATGTAATTACTTTCCTTACAAAAAGGAAGGATTCACCTGGATTCACATGGAGGCTAGAAGTGCTCATCTCCCATAGTTATAACCACAAGCTTAATACTTACTATTCAGCTCACTTCCAGCATGTTAAATTTCTGCTCAACACCACGGGAAAGGACATCTCACATGCTCGCCCATTAAGAGTACAACCTCCCTTGTCATCTGAGGCAGCCGCTGGCATTTAAACAGCCTGAAAACCCTACCTCCCCTGCAGAAACTTCAGGGCCCAATACAGAGCTAACATTTAACAAGGGCCTTCTATTTGCTAGCAACCTCCTTATGCACCCACCCCACAGACAGATTGCATTTAGCCTGACAACAGCTCTGGTGTTGTTAACATTGTTGCCCTATTTTATCGATACAGAAACAAAGGCTCAGAGAGGTACAATCACTTGTCCAAAGTCACACACTGCTCAGTTGGCAGCCCTGAGATTAAATCATGGTTTGGCGTGGTTCCTGTGCACAGCCTCCTGCACCCGGCTACCTGCCCTCATGTAGCTCCCCTTCTGCAGGGATGCCCTTTGGCACTTCCTCCTGGTTTCTAACCTGGCTTCAGGACTTTGATCCTGCCTTGTCACACATCCTGATTTCAAGGTACAAAGTAGAGATCCTCAGGCAAATCTGGGTTAATCTATTTCTTTCTTCTCATGATAAATCATGACTTCTTTTTTTTATGGTGGTAAAATGCACATAACAAAATTTACTCTTTTAAACGTACAGTTTAGCATAAGTACATTCATATTGTTATGCAACCATCACTACCATTCATCTCCAGAACCTTCTCATCTTCCCAAACTGAAACTCCATACTCTGTGAAATGCAACTCCCATTCCCCACTCCACCCCCCAGCTTCTGGCAACCGCCATTCTGCTTTCTGTCTCCCTGAACTTAAAGCACTTCTTATAAGTGGAATCATACTGTATTTGTCTTTTTGTGACTGGCTTATCTCACTTAGCATAATGCCTTCAAGTTTCATCCATGTTGTAGCATGTGTCAGAATCTCCTCCTTCTTCGGGGACGAATAATATTCCATTGTACGGATAGACCACGTCCTCTGTTGTTGGACATCTGGGCTGCTTCCACCTTTTGGCTATTGTGAATAATGTAGCTGTGAACACTGGCTGTACAAACATCTCTTTAGGACCCTGCTTTTAACTCTTTTGGGTATAGACCCCGAAGTGGAATTGCTGGATCATACAGTAATTCTACGTTTAACTTTTCTGAGGAACTGCCATGCTGTTTCCATTTTACATTCCCACCAACAATGCACAAGGGTTCCTAGTTCCCTGCCTCCTCACCAATACTTATTTTCTGTTTTGTTGATAGCAGCCGTACTAATGGGTGTGAGGTGGTATCGCGTGGTGGTTTTGATTTGCGTTTCCCTAATATTTAACAATGTTGAGCACCTTTTTAAGCTTATTGGCCGTTTTTACATCTCCTCTGGAGAAATGTCTATTCGACTCTTTTTTTTTTTTTTGCGGTACGCGGGCCTCTCACTGTTGTGGCCTCTCCCGTTGCGGAGCACAGGCTCCGGACGCGCAGGCTCAGTGGCCATGGCTCACAGGCCCAGCCGCTCCCCGGCATGTGGGATCCTCCCAGACCGGGGCACGAACCCGCGTCCCTTGCATCGGCAGGCGGACTCTCAACCACTGCGCCACCAGGGAAGCCCTCGACTCATTTTTGAATCTGGCTGCTTTAAACCATGACCTGTAAAAAACCCTGACCCTCTGCCCTCTGTATCTCCACACATATTCCCGGGACAGTTCACTGGCGGTGCTCTGAGGGAGCAAAAGGAATTCCTCTGTTCCACCCCATCTGACTAGGTTCACCAAGCACAGGACACTTACGCACAACACCGCACTCTTTGCGGCTAAAGCATTGAAAAGGTCTGTCAGCATGTGAGTGTTACCCAGAAGAGGTAACTCATCACGTCACCATGACTCATTAACACTCTAGGTTAGATTCCTTAATCTGTGTAGCTACGTGGCCATCCATCAAGGAAAGGGCCACTGGACAGGCAGCTCCTGACAGGTTGAAGGCAGGTCCTGGTGGAAATGAGTGGTGAAGAAAAGGAAAGGGAACCAGACAGAAAGTGTCTGAGCAAATAGGGCAGGTGTTAGCCAAGCTGGCGGGGCAGCAGACCTGTGGGGACAGCCCTCGTCTTGGTGAGCAGAGTGTGGAGGGATTGTTATATAGGGAACGGGCAGGAACGAGGCTCTGTCTCAAATGGGAAGAGAAGGTGAGGATGGGCTTAAGGGACAAGACCTTTGGTCCCGGCGAGTGGATCGGAGCTTTTGTCTTCACCCCAGAGCACAGGTTTGGAAGATGCAGTGAAGGGGGAGCAGCCAGAAGCTCGAAGAGAGCCGGCGTGGGCAAATAGGATGTGGCAGCCACAGGAGGGTACTGCTTGGACCTCCCTTTGGGAGAGAAGTGCTGTGAAGAGCCTCCAGCTGCTGCACCTTTGCACCCAGCGCAGCTTTCATGCCAAGACCAGGCTCTCTTCAGGCTACTGTCAACCAGCGAGGGAGCACAGCCCAGGTTCTAGAGCTGGGCCACCCCCAACCAACACAGGACTCCTGGCTGGAAGAAGGGACCTTTGCTCTAAGGCTTCCCGCCTGTCTAGCTGAGGCTTTTTTTTTTTTTTTTTTTTTGCGGTACGCGGGCCTCTCACTGCTGTGGCCTCTTCCGTTGCGGAGCACAGGCTCCGGACGCGCAGGCTCAGTAGTTGTGGCGCATGGGCTTAGTTGCTCAGTGGCATGTGGGATCCTCCCAGACCAGGGCTCAAACCCGTGTCCCCTGCATTAGCGGGCAGATTCTCAACCACTGCGCCACCAGGGAAGCCCTAATTTTATTTCTAAGTGAGAAAAAAACTAAGCGAGAAACAACGGGTGGTAGGGAACACACGCTCCCTGAGTGGTGACACCACGCTGGGTGGGACTGTCCCCTGGAGAATAAACAACCGCCAGAGACTAACAGGCTTTGATCACCTGCTTATGGTCGATTAAAAATCCCAATTAACACTTCGAAAAAGTAGTTCAATATTTGCCACTGAGCTCTGGGTAAGCTGCATCTGGTGGCAGGTGGGAGGCAAGGAGGAAGGGCCACCAGGGGCTGTGGAAAAGGCCCCCCTCTGCAAAACCAGTGGGGGTTTGGGAACGGCCCGCTTCTGCATCCTCCTTCCCGCTTCCAAATGGTTATTCCCGCATGTTCAAACAAAAATGCCACCTTAGATGCCCACCCCTGCCATTTGGGCACAGCGCTCTGCTGTCCTGCTCTGTCACCTACTCTGTTGCTTCAGCTACTGGTTCAAGTCTACATCCCCCTACCCTCAGGCTTGGTGGTCTGGATGTCCTGGGGATGTCACCCCAACACCCAGCCTCCTAACTCCCAGGGCATTCACCCCATGCCAACCATCTGGAAGGCAAACCCTGCATGGCACTGGGCAGGGTAAACAGACAATGCCTGGCAGCTGTGATTACTGCTCTGTTGTTCCTGTAGATGTCTCCCCCTCCTTCCGTCCACACCCTCCAGTTACATACTGCCAAGGCCTCAGCCACCTTATCTGGTCCCGGAGCCTGCTTCTCCAGTCCTCTGACACCTCACGCAGGCCCCTGCCACTTCTTTTCCAGTTTGCCTCTTTCCTGTCTGGATCCACAATCGACCCTTCTTGCGGCTGCCAGCATGCTCTTTCTAAAATGCCAATAGGATCATCTCAGTTCCCTCACTTGAAATAATTCAATGGCCCCATTGTTTTGGTCAGTCATGGAAAACCTCTCCTGACCTGGGCTGGCCTCTGCCCTCCTTCTTAACCTAATCTCCCTCCATGCACTGGTCACTGGAGTCTCCTCCTAGAACATACCACCTTCCTGTGGGATGTTCCCACTGCCAGAATTGCCCTTTCCCCTCTTCTTCAGCTAGCAAACACCGACTCTCCATAGTTTAAGCTTCACCTCCTCCAGGAAGCCTTCCCTGACTGCTTCTCCTCCAGTTTGATATAGATCCTCCTCTGTGAGTCCACTGCATTTGCTTACCCTACTCGCAGCAATTCCGATTCCACACCATCAGGGTTGATTTATTGTTTCTCGAAGCTTCCTTGAAAACAAGGACTATGTCTTACATCACATTTCCTGGCACATAAGTAGGTATCCAATATATGTTTGTTGCATGAATGCATGAACAAATATTTAATACAGCTTTATAAAAACTGTGCAATGATCAAGTTTTTGTGACTCAAACAGTATTTCCCGCTAAGCTTTGTTATAAGGTCAGAGATGCTTTATATTCACTTCCAACTGTCGAGACGTCAACAGTGGCTCTAATTCTTTATGTGTCTTCCCCCAAAGCCTCTGTCAGGTATAACCCAAGCCCAGAATGACCCAGTGGAAGCTGATAGTTAAAGGATTCTTGTGGTTAAGCCTCAATGTAAAATAGGAGATTTTCTGGAATGCATATAACCACCTCCTAATTATCTACCTGGTAAATTTGAATTTGGAGGTTTCCTTAAATTAGCAGAGCAAACTTGCAGTTTCTCGGAAAATGTGATTGCATCTGTGGCTCACCCCATAAAGATGCAGATCAGGGGGCTAAGATCCGGTGCAGCAGCTGGTGGTGAGCGTGGAAAGGGTGGGGAAAGGAGCAGGGAGCCTGCAGAGAATTCCAGGGCTGCCCAACAACCCCATTATGCAAACCAGTGATTTTGAAGGCATGTTGCTCAGAGCTCAGGCCTCCAACTCTCAATTACCCCAGGACTATTTCATCTCGACATTATCCAGGCTGCCTTCACCACCTACCTAACGCTCTAAGCCGGGAACTGGGAAGAGATTTCTTGTTCTCTGTCCCATGGGAATCCTTTTGTCTGTAATTCAGAGAGCGGCCTGTTCTACACTATGGTCCCTGCCTACCACCATCTCCCCTTCCCAGATGCTGACTTTGTTTACTCACCACTTGTGGCAAATATTGACACTGAAACCAGCTCTGCTTCTGCGGTTGCTAGTTTTCTGGTCCCAGGAAACCTCAGTTCCCAAGTGACAAATGGATTTTAGGTCCATTAGCGATCCTATCACCAAAACACAAAATATAAATCTCTGTTCTACTCCTGACCTTTTCCAATACCTGGAAATCAAAGTTTCTTCTTCAGTCGTCAGCCTTACTCCATCTAGAATCTTCTCTCTCTAAAGGCAGCTGAGTGGAAGTGGAAGCAAACATGTTACCCCAGAAGATAGTGGTTGCCCTGAAGACAGGGACTTTTACTGGATTGTCTATCTCCAGACCCGGGCCTGGAACCTATACCTAGAGGCAGCCCAATAAATGATGGGAGGAAGAAGAAAGGATGACGACAATGATGACATAAAAACAACAACTATTACCACTACCCCCGACCCCACATTAATTGAGCGCGTGTTATGTGCCAGGTCCTGTGCTAAATTCTTCACTGGTATTACCTAGGTTAATTCTCACAAGAATTATTATGCCCATTTATAGATGAGAAAACTGAGGTTTAGGAGGTTAAATAATTTGTCTAGGATCACACAGGAGACTTCAAAGTTTTTGCTCCTCACTCCTATGAAGAAAGGAGAAAGAGAGAGGAAGAGGGAGAAAAAAGAAAGGATAGAAAACGGAAGGAAGGGAGGAAGGGAGCGGGGAGGGAGGGAGGGGAAGAGAGAGAGAGGGAAGGAGGGAGGGAGGGAGGGAGGAAGGGAGGAAGGAAGGAAGGAAGGAAGGAGGGAGGGAGGGAGGGAGGGAAGGAGGGAGGGAGGGGAAGAGAGAGAGAGAGGGAGGGACGGAGAGAAGGAAGGAAGGAAGGAAGGAGGGAGGGACGGAGGGAGGGAGGGAAAACAGGCTGACCTGAAGCAAACCAGGCAAGATGATAATAATGAAATTTAGTCAAAAAAAAAAAAAAAGATAAAGACTTAATTATCATTCCTCAGGCTTATTCCCTGAAAACCTCAAAGCACCCTCACATCTGCTCCTTTTTCTGCCTATAGCCCAACAAGGTGGGTCAGAGTATCTGCCAGTCTGTCTATTCCTTTCATTCTCCCTGGCCCCCGTCCCTACCTTCACCCCCTCCCATACCATACACACACTTAAAAAATCTGTTTAGACTGATGGCAAAATTGACATCTGAAAAAATCTTACGGTTAAAACGCGGACATCCCCAGCCCAGACGTCACGGGCCGGGCCGGGCCGGGCCAGGCAGTTTGGCGGAGATGCCAGGAGCTGGAGGAGGGGCTGAGTTTCCGTACACTCTGCCTTCCTCCCAGTGACTGGGCTGGGAGTCCCAGTGATGAGAACATATGTTCTCTTGTTTCGCTCCAGCCAAAGGGAGAAGGTAGATGCCACGTACACCCACACCCCAGGAACAATGCGAGTATTAATAACTGTTTTAATTGTATACGAGTCTCAGCATATCTCCCCATGGTGCCTCAAAAGCCATTTATTTTGGTACCTCATTGCGGGGATGGTACTATCCACCGGGGGCCCAGCCAGGCTGGTGGTGACTAACAGAGAGCTCTTCATTCAGGGGAACGTTGGAAAAGTGTTTCCATTTCCCCTTGTGCATTAAGTGGGTGGTGAAGGCAGTGAGCTAAGTACAGCACTGTCAAGGTCTGCCTGTGCGCCCCGGATGTGTGTGCGGTGTGTCAGCCCTCCGTACCCACGCCGGGGGAGGGGAGCCCGGGGGCTGGGGAGGGGTGGAGAATGCAGATAACCCCCTACAATGCATAACCTAAAAATAGTGTGCGTTTGCTTTTGACTGGCAATAAATGATCCCCCCCCCCCCAGCAGAATCATCTTTCTCATTTTCTTTTGCTTCGGCCGTTATTAAAATAAGTTTGCATTCTCAGAGAACACTCAGATGGCTACAGAAGCCAGGTTAGTGCTGGGTGGCAGGTAAATCCAACCTGAGAGTCTAAATTTGTCTTGGACAATCTTAATCCAAAGGCAATTCACTCTAAGTAGGAATATTGTTTTCCTTTTAAGATAATTTAAAAATGTTAAGTTTTGTTAGAAACTAGACACTTCCATTCTCGAGAGACATGGAAGAGAAAGATTTTCTTTCCCTGCTAAAAATTCCTCTTCTTCTCACCCCCACTATCTATCATGATTAACATATGTTCTATACAGAAGATACCCTCTGTGATAAACAAGGGACTTCTTCAAGGCTCTAAGTCATCATGGGAGCAGCCTGGAATTATCTCCAGTTAGGAGTGGAAAAATGGAGACTCAGCCAGGTGAGGGTCCGAATCACCTCAACCACATGTCTTGTCCATCCACTTGTCTCTAAGCAGAACCATAACTAAACGATCTCACACAGGTGGATGTCTTATTACTTCCACTCACCTCCTCCCAGAGTCTCAAAATGTTTTCTCTCTTTATGTGAAATTTGAAATTCTAAGTTCCCATGTGTTCAGTAGTGGGGGAGGTGGGAAGCAGGCTAGGGAGGGAAGCATGACCTTACACCAGTGCTTAACTTCTCTGAGGCTCAACTTTCTCATCTGTACAATGGGGTAGAATATATACCATGCAAGGTGATGCGCATGGTACCCTGCCTGGCACAGAAGAGTTGTGCTTATGAGTGGGATTCACCCTCAACCTCTGTTAGTAAGGTAGGCAGAGCGACCTCAGAATGTACGCTCCTTCCGATGTCTCACAGGTCCTGATATAGTTGGAAACGTGAGGGTGTCTCGGCCCAGTGAGCATTATTTTGGGGAGACCACTAGGAATAAAGGGCCCTCAATCAACCACTGACTTCCCCATCTCCTCATATTGATCCAAACTTCCCCCGGCTGGCTATGGACACCAAAATCACCCCTCTCCAGCAGGCTCACCTTTTCTCTTCCAACTTACTGCTTAGCAGGGAGCAGTTTCTGCTAGTGGGAGGTCTTGCCTAGGTTTGTTTTTTTTTTTTTTTTGCGGTATGCGGGCCTCTCACTGTTGTGGCCTCTCCCGTTGCGGAGCACAGGCTCCGGACGCGCAGGCTCAGCGGCCATGGCTCACGGGCCCAGCCGCTCTGCGGCATGTGGGATCTTCCCGGACCGGGGCACGAACCCGTGTCCCCTGCATCGGCAGGCGGACTCTCAACAACTGCGCCACCTGGGAAGCCCTAGGTTTTAATTTTATTGGTTGGTTGGTTGGTTTCAAATCTGCCTCTTTTTCATACTGGGAGAAACTGAAGCTTATAAGCAGATAGAGATCAGAGTTCGGATCGCTCCTAACTCTCCCACGACTCAGTGCGGCCCTGTTTCCAGAGAGGGAAGCAATCAGAGCTCAGTGTTTAGATAGTCCAGCAGGACTAAGGGCTAGAAGGGAGAGGTATGAACGGGAAGACCCTCTGTACGACGAACCCTTTCATCACACGCGTTCTGGGCCAGACTGACTTTTCCCGGTGAACTGCGAGCCAGGAGGGTGGCAGCCAACCACGAAGGCAGACGCATCTGTGCAAACACTTGTGTCTAAGCAAACTCCCCCATCTGCACACACACGTGTAGCGTGCACAGAGGCACGAGGCCTCGTGTCTAGCCCCGCTTCGGCCACTAGTGTCTTGGGGAGTCCCTTGACTCAGTTTTCCCAAACTCCCTCAATTGTAAATATCACCCGGGGCCCTTATTTAAAAGTGTGGATTCATGGAGTCTTCACAGAACTACTGACCTAGAATCAAATCCCATAGAATCTCGAGGGGTTCGTGAACCACAGGCTGACAGCCCTGGCTCTAGGCCTTTGTTCTCCCCTCTACAAAATGAAGAGGGAGATCAAAGCCTTCCGAAGCAACATCATGAGGCCAGTGTTCCAGCTCTGAAGCCACATGCCTCTGTGACCAACTCACATGTGAAAATATATCGTTGCAAATGGGCCCAGACTCATGTACACATGGGTGCACCCATGCACGGGTGCAAACAGAATCTAGTTCTCTTCCTCCTCCAGCATGTAGTCTTGCTTGGCTTGGCTTCCGGTCGTGACTGGGGGTGTCTAGATTACCTATAAAGCCTGTACTTTGTGGGAGCCAATGCTCCAAGTCCCTGAAATGATTGACCCTCAGCTCAGCAGGTGCGTGGTAATAGGCAAGTGGATGCTTGTGACGGAGGACACTCGTTAGGGGCAGTCACTTCGCTGCCCAGAATCAGCTGAAATTTCAGGTGATTAAATAAATACCACCTTTTGAAAGCTAGGAAAATGGTAGAGCCATTTTCCTGGCTCCTAGAGGAAAGAAGAGAGGAATGATGTGGATGATCAAGAAGTGAATGATCCTGGAGGTACTCTTGGCTATCCCTCCTCTCTGCTCCTCCAACCTGCCTCCCAAGCCAGTCTTCCAGTTGTCTTACCAAGCCAGCACATTTAGCCCACTCCTAGGCATGCCAACATGCAGGCGGAGGAAGATTTCTGAGTTGCCTGAAGGCAGGTAGACCAGATGCTTCTAAAACAGTATCGTGACGCCATCTTTCCAGTCTTGGGGAGTGGGCTCTAGTACCCTCTCCAACCCTGAGCGGTTCAAGCAGAGACTGGTAGCATGTAGACTCACCAAGCATGTAGACTCACCAAGAGGTGAAGACATAGACTGGATTAGGGAGATGGTGAATTTGAGAATCGTGAGCTGCACAGAACCACATCTCCAATATATCCTGCCTCCCTCTGTGCCCTACACTTCCTGATCCCATGAATAGGACAGCGTGACACCCAGTTTTCCACACTAATTGTGCAGAATGAAGGAGACCCACAGTTGGAAGGGACTTCCAACCTGTCCAATTCAATCCCAACACCTAAAGCTACAGCTCTGTCGCGTCATCCCCTCCACATCAGGGGAGTGTCTCCCTTCTGACGGACAACCTATAGTGACAAGAAACCCACTACTTGCAAAGGTGCCCCATCTCTTTGGACAGCCCTGCTGTAAAGTGGGCTTGATGTCAAATCTCAGACTATCTTAGTTACCCAAAGTTCTCCTCCTCCTCCCAGACCAAGTAAATTCCGTTTGATTTGGGGGAGATTTCTTAACCTCTCTCAGCCTCAATTTCCTTTTTCATAAAGTGGGGATACTAGTAATACCTAATTCAGAGGACTGCTGTGTGAGTCACATGGAACAGTAAATATTCAGGGCTTGGCACGTAGTAACCCCTCAGGAAATGTTAGTGGCTGATAGCTTGCTTTTGAGGAATTGATATGTTCCTTTGCACGAAGGCATTCCTGATATTTTCATCTTCAGAAGGGATACACACTGTCCAGAGAGTGGGTGTTCTCAGGTACTCTGGAGATGTGGGAGGGGGTGTGTGTCAGAGGTGGCACGTGGCACTGGATGGAGCAATACCGTTCCATCAGGGCCCAAGGTTACATGGGTCCTGCTGGAGGGTGGGAGGGCCTCCCAAGGAGCAAGCCCCTCTATCCATCACAAGGCTTTCTCTTCATTCTCACTCCAGGGACCCAGACACCTAGCAGCGCATGAGTTGGGGGTGGGTGGGGGTGCAGGTTCCCTTAATGCACCACCCAGTAAATCATCCTGATTTCGTCCAAGGCCAGAGTCCTATCCCAGGATCAGCCTGTCGGAGTTGGAGAACCTCCTTCAAGTGCCCTCACTAGCTCTTTGACTTGGGCAGGAAATCTAAACTCTCTGAGCTTCAGTTTCCTCATCTGTGAAATGAGGACATTGATAATATCCAGCTCATGGACTTTTCATTCTGGAATAAACTGAAATGAGATACCTGACTGATGCCAAGCTTGGTACCTTACTAAAGGACTGCAGATACAGCCTGAATCTGAAGATACAATCTGTGGTCCAGTCAGCTATTAGCCATCGTGGAACAGGTGGTAGCTGTCTTAATCTGCTTGGGCTGCCATAATAAAATACCACAGGCTGGGTAGCCTAAATCTCAGAAATTTGCTTTCTCACAGTTCTGGAGACTGGAAGTCCAAGACCTAGATGCCAGCAGGCTCAGTGTCTGGCGAGGGTGGTCTCCTTGGGTTGCAGCTGGCTGCCTTCTTGTTGTGTCCTCACATGGCAGAGAAAGGAGAGAGCGAGCCCTCTGGTGCCTCTTCTTATAAGGGCACTAATCCTACCGAATGATGGCCCCACCCTTATGACATCATTTAACCTTAATTACTTCCTTAGAGGTTCCATCTCCAAATACAGTCACATGGGGGGCAGTGGGGGCCTCAACATATGAAATTGGTGGGGAGGGGAACAAACATTCAGACCATAAAATTAGCCAAAAGGGGTTTTTAAGTGGCTATATATTTCAACAAATTTCGTGGAGAGAGAGATGGTTGCATGACCACAGCCCACCCCTCCCTACCCCTAGCCTCTTCTTTCTCAGTGCACTGGCTCTGGGGTACGTCTTTGTAAAAAAGAAGCCAGGAGTCAGCATCTTCAGGGCAATAGGCAAGTCTCCTGACCCCTCAGCCTCAGCAGCAGTTGAGAGAAAGGTGAGACCCCCCCCCCCAGGTCCCTGTGAGGCCCAGGTCCCTGAGGAGTCAGTCCCTGAAGGTGACAATGACAATGGGACAGACCCAGACCAAAGGAGCAAGAAGCAGGGAGCTGGCTCAGTGTCTCTGCTCCCTGGCTGAGCCTCCATGGTAACACATATAAAGAATAAGTCATTGGACCTCACCCAGCCTCAGTTCGGGGCTGCCCTTGGTACAAGAATGGCTGTCCCCTCTGCAAGGGACAGGTCCAGGAAGGCCTCATCCTGCTGACGGATTACTGTTCTGATGGCCTGGGATTTGCATTTACTTTGCTTTCTCTAACACTGCCTTGTTTATTGCATGGATAGCTCATCTCCCTGATTCATCTTGAGATCATCGTTAAAGGTTCCTTCTCTGCTCACTGAGATGTCCCTGCTAATCATAAAAACCTATGTTACAATTTCAGATTTATTAAAGCTGTAAACTGGGCAAGGTAGTGACTGTAAGTCATATTCCCTACTTCTCTGTACCCTCTCAAAATCATATCATTTTATAATACTCTCCCTAAAAATAATTTTAGGCCCCCAAACCTTCCTGTAGCCAGCAGGCAAGACTTCTTGGACTGGGCTGTCCTCCAGTCGTGCCTTCTTGGCTGTGGGCAGTGGGATCTGACACACTTCCTGGGCAAGCAGCCCCCTCCCCCAACTTGAGCAACCCAAAAATGCATCCAGCACAATCCTTAGGGACTAGAACCAGTGAAGCAGACTCCTGGTTTCAAGCCCAGCTCTGCCATTTCCAAGCTGTGAGACTTAGCCTCTCTGCGACTCAGTTTCCCCACCTGTGAAATAGGGATAATTATGAAATGCATTTTGTAAAGCACTTAGAAAAGTGCCTGCATATAAAGAGTTCAGTAATAGACACTGTTAGGCAGTGTCTATTGAGCCCATGTACTGGATAGGCTCCCGTGGACAATACCATAGATACAGTAGCATCCCTGGCCTCTAAGAGTCGACAATCTAATTGCGGAAGTGGAACATACTCGAAAGAAAGAGCATACCAAGCCCTGACCCACATGGTGTCTGTCATCAGCTCAAGGTCACGTAGCTATACCCAGTGAGGACTGTTCTCCGTCTACACCTGCCCCTGCTCCCAAGATCCACAGATTCTTAGAGAAGCATATCCAGTGGCTCAAGCTTTGCTGCTCCTGCCTTCTCTAGAGAAAACTAGGAAAACTGAGTGCACCCCTGAGTGAGCGCAGAGGAGACTTCCAGGACGACATTCTTGAACGGGCTTTTTCCTGTGCATCAAAGTTGTGGTTATGATTTCTGCCTTGCAGGGCAGGCTGAGCTCAGCCAGAGGCAAAGAAACATGAGGCTGGGAGAAGTTATGCCTGCTCTGCTTTGCGCCACCCTCCTTTCTTTTGAGAAATTAAGATGTGAATCCTACTGCCCTCAAAAAAGTGCTATGAGTACCCATTGCTGCTCCCGTTCTACAGAAGAGAAGAACTGAGGGGCAGAATAGCTTGCTGAAGTCCCTGAATGGAACCAGTGCAGGGCTTGATAAAGTAACTCAGGATCTCATAGAGCAACCTGGCCTGGGCGAAGGTCCAGGGCAGTTCCCATCCTCACCACCCCTTTCTCCCTACACCAGCTGCTCCTAAAACTGGGTCTAGGAGTGCCCACCCTTTGGTCCACCAGGAAGAGGTCTCCAATCCCTGGCACAGATAACTCCAGGGACAACACCCATGGCATCTGGAGGCCTCTTAGTTGAAACATCTGCAATTCCAGGCTCAAGAAAGAAGATTCGATTCTGTAGCTCCGTGTTTGTTGTTGTTTTTCTTAATTTCATCACCATCACCTTAACAATTGCATCTCCAGATTGTTTAATTCCACAATGAAGCCACTTCTGCTTACTACTGGCTTATCATCAGCTAGGATTAAGATTTATTTCAAATAAGAGGGGTTCCCCCTCATTCCCCCCTCTTTCATTCGCAAACTAATTTGCATTACAAAAAATTAAACAAAAGCAGCTTTTTGAATCTCCACTCATTACTCCCATTACATTTGTTAACATCATTATGCTCAACTGAAGATGGCAACTATTATCAAACGTTGTAGCGTTTTTGTGGACCTCTTGCTGTATTAGTTTAGAAAATTGCTTTAATGCATATGCTTTTAGAGGTTTAAAATCTACCATGGCATTATGAGCTATATAATGCTGTACATTTTTTAATCTAATAGTGCATTGATTTTATCTCATTTTTAAAAAGCATGTTGCACTGAAGCAAAATGTATACCTGTGGTAAGGAAGAATACAAATGCAACTGGGAAAACGCAGAACTAGGCTCCTGACGGGCAGGCCCTCTCCCACTCCCTTCTTCCCCTGAGAAGAAATCACTTCTCCTGAAACCCAAGTCCTGAGGCCCTAATGGGTATCATGTGTGTGATGGTGGGGGTACTCAGTGACCTCATGATGGGGGAGGAAACTGTTCCATTTGGAGCTGTAAGCAAAAGCAAGCTTCTGCTAGTCATTAACACAGAAAAGCACAGTTTCAAGGGGCAATTACCAAATTTTTATATTCATAGAAATCCAGTTTCCCTGGAGAGAAAGGCTCAGGTTGGAACACTTATGAAGTGCTGGTTTCTTATGGAAATAAGAATTTTTGGTAATTACACAGGAGCTGCTCTTTATCTGCTTCTGCATTTTAATGATGGAGAATGGTATTTTTTTTAGTTTCTTTTTATTATTATTATTAAAGCACACGCAGACCCACAGCATCCTTGCTGGTATCCCAGGGATCCATTCATCCTAATAGCCAAGAACGAGCTTCTGCGACCCTGCTCAGTCACACTCAGTCACTCTGCTCACCAAACCAGAGAGAGCAGAGATGGAAAAGAGACACCGTCATCACAGCTCCATGCTCTGTCCGCACCTCCCAACTCCTCCTCCGGTTCCTCCCGTCTTCTCCTTCCCCCCAACCGCCCCTCCCCATGCCCAGCCCCCATCATGGTGCTGTGTGGAGCATGTTCATTTCTCAGGGAGTCACTTGTAGGGCAAAGAGGTTAAAGTATGAGAAATTCTGTTGCTTACACCCTTTTCTGCAGCAAACCCCAACCCGGGACTCAGAAACACAAATGATTAAGCATCACCAGAGTGGGGCTCACACAACAAGGCTCCCTGCCTCAGTCTCCCCATGGCTCCTTTCCCTTCCGCTCCCAATGCCCTGTTGATAGCTTCCGATCCCATCCCTAATCAGTCCCCTGGGACCCATGTCGGCCTCCTCCCTCCCCCTGCCCGGTACCCCATTTCTGAGACCTCACTCCAGGGAATGACCACTCCCTCCCAGGGAGGCCTGCAAAATGACACCAACCACCCTCCCAGAGCTACTTGAGCTGATTTTTAATGGTTATAAAAGAGGTCAGAGCTTGATTAAGCTTAACAGATCCATTAATTACACCAAACAAAACAAACATAATGAACATAAAAATTTACGGCCTCCGTCACCGGTGCAGATGTATCCCCTTGTCGGGCCTTGACGGATCCTGTGGAACTCATCCATCTCGACACTTTGCAGAATCAGTGGCCACAGGCCATGTGGAGATGGTGGAGGTGGAACGACCCCAGTACCCCAGACTCTGCTACTGAGGGCAGCACCTGGAACCGCATCCCTGGGCTGCTCATCTTTGCACCTGTCTCTCCCGCAGTCCTGGGGCAGCACGGGTTCAGGTCAGCACAACGGCCACAGCATCCTGGTTAGCACCTCAGCCTCTTGGGCCTGACTGCCTGGTCCAGGCCCTGGCTTTACCACTTAGTAACTGCATGGTGCTGGGCAAGTTAGCCCATCTGTCTGGGTCTGTGAAATGGAGATAGTGATAGCACCTAACCCCCTGGGGTTCTTGTTGGAATTAAATGACTTAATGCCCTAAGGGGTTTGGACTACTGCCTGGTGCATTGTACACGCAATGTCACCTGTGTTTATTTTGGCCTTATTGTTACTGAAGTTTGCATAAAGACTACAGACCATCTATAGCTCCAGTATATCTTGGGGAACTACATCTTTCTCCCTTTTCGGAAAGACAGGGAAATCTGCCCCAAAGTCACCAAGTATTTATTAAAGTCTACTAAGTGCCTAACCCTTGGTTAGGGGCCAAGAGAGCATCTCAGCCTCGGCAGGTGGTACATGCCCAGAAATGATTTAAAACGTCAGCAAGAGCCCGGAAGTCTGTCTAATGGAACACTTCCGATCTTGTCATTTTCCGCAGGAGGAAAAGAAGAGCCAGAGAGGTTCAAAGGGACTTGCCTGAGGCCAGGGAACTACGTAATGACACCACTGGACTAGAACCCTGGGCCCCTGACCAGCCCAAGTGTCCTTCTACTATACCATGCTTGCATGCAACTGTGCCCACCCTCCCACCATGTGGATTATCACAAACTAAGAAACCGCATGAAGGGTGGTTGGTAAAGAGAAAGTCGTGTAGGAAAATATGAATTGAAATTGGAAACCATAACTCTCTGGCTCAGCACCACTTCCTTCGAGACCCTGATGCTCTTTGGTTTCAGAAGCAGCCGTGCTACCTCCTCCAGGCCTTTGCATGGGCTGTTCTCTCCACCTGGAGTGCCCTCCTTCCCTTCGTGGTCCCCTGACCACCTCTACTGCTGTCTCAAGGCTCAGCCCAGGTTTCACCACTTCTTCAACTTTCCTACCCCTCCTGAGATCTACCGAAAACAATGGCATCCTCACCACTTGTCGGATCCCCTGTGGCCCTGCCATGGAGCATCCTCTGTATAGCAGTTAATGTACTTCATTGTGACCTTCTGGGGGCCTTGGTCAGTCTCTTATTCACCCAAAAAATATACTGAGCACCTACTACGTGCCAGGCACTGTCCCAGGCATGGCAGATATAGTGGTGAACTAGACAGCCATAGTCCTTGACCTCAGGGAACTTACAATCTAGTAATGCTAATTTTGTCTTGTGCATCTTTGAATCTCTGTGCCCAGCACGGGGCCTCACAAAGAGTCCCTCCATGACGAAAGGATGCCTGGAGGAGGGGCAGAGGCTGTCTGGGGAAGACGGCAGGTAGGTAGATTATTGGGATCTCTTTACAGAGCAGGGACAGGAGTTATGGTTCTGCCTGGATCCCACCCACAGGGCTTGCGACAAGCCTAGGGAGTACAGAGATATCCACTCGGTGTGGTTTAACCATCTATAACCCTCCCCATCTATTATTCCATCCTCAGATATCAATCCCTGGTAGGTCACTCAGCCTACAAGACCCTGAAAATAGATTTAAATTATTGCTTTATTTCCCATCCAGCTCAGGGTGTTGATTTATGCTGCCCAAACAATCAAGCCTTTATCTCAGTCACCCAGCAGCTTTAGCAGCAATTTATCATGGTTTACTTCTCCCTTTACCACTCGACACCGGGACCGTTGGCTGTGTCCTTCTTTTCTCAGAAAGATGCAGCAAGTGGGCATGAGCGATCACAGTAGCAAAGGCCAGGGCCGCTTCCTGACAGCCTAGAGTGGGGGGACAAGAAGTTGCTTAACCTGGAGGCCCTTTTATCTTGTGTCAAGTGGAAAGAATCCAGGCCTGGAGGGCAGGGGTCCTATCCCAGCTATGCTGTGAACTAACTGAGCAACCTTGAGCAAATCACTTCCCCTCTCTGGGCCTCCATCGCCCCATCTTTGACTCCCTCTGACCACTGAGGTCTTAGGAAAGGGCAGAGCCATCTTGTAGAGCTATCACCCCACAAGGACTCTAGTTTTTTCTTTTTAAAAGCCTAACCCGGCCAACTCTACCCTAGCTTCCCTACTCCACATTGGGGCGTGAGCTCCGCAAAACCAGCCCATCTGTGGGAACAGGTGAGCGCACCAAGCAAGAGTGGGGAGGGAAGCCCAGGGGAGTCAGAAGTGCCAACCAACTTTGAGACAAGACGGTCCAACCATATCAGGGGTCCAGGTTCTGCCTGCTCCCTGTTTTGTGCAACCCGGGAGCTAAGAATGGTTTTGACATAGCTGAAATGGTTTTTTAAAAAAGTCAAAAGAAGAATAACATTCCACCACACATAAATATTACATTATTAAATTTTGGTGTCCATAAATAAAGTCTTTTGGGCACATAGCCACACACGCTGGTCCACAGAGTGTCTTCGGCTTTTGCCCCACACGGCAGAGATGAAGAGTTGCAACAGAGACCTTATGACCCGCAAAGCCTGAAATATTTACTCTCTGGTCCTTTACAGAAAAAGTCTGCCAACCCTTGGCTAGGTGATTGGCGAGGCCAGAGTGCCCATCCTAGATGTGCCTGAGGCTGGGTCTGTGGCATTAGTTTTCTCTTTAGTTTGGGAAGGAGACTCACTCCTAGCAGGAGAAAAGGATCTCCTGAGGTTTTTATCAGTGAAAGAAACCCCGCTGGGAGAAGCCAGAGATGAGAGACAGCCCTGAGCCTCCACCACTGGGATGGTTGGGCAGGCTGGCCCCTACCACCCGGTACAGCAAAAACAACCAAGGACACTGCTTGTCAATCCTGCCCTTGCCCTGCGTACTCCTGCCTCAGAGCCTTTGCCCAAACGCACCCTCTACCCGCGCTGTCCTCCTTCCCCACCCCAAAGGTCACCTCCTCCAGGAAGGCTTGTCTCTCTCCATCCCAAAGGGCTCCATCACCCACGCCAGAGCCCCTTCAGCACTTCATCAGAACTTCCCTGCTATCACTTATTTCCTCTACCGAAGAAGGCAACGAACTTTGAAGACAACAAACTGGTTTCATCTCAGGCGGTTCCAGCTGACTTCCTGTGTGGGCTTCCTGTGTGATAAGGAGTGTGAAGCTGCTCAGAAATCAGCAAGAGACGGTCTTGATCAGCCAGCGATGGTCGCTCCCAGCACCAGAGGGTCAGAGCCCACTGTGGGCATCTTGCCTTGCCTGCTCTGCTGTGGGCTGGGCACTGGGGAACGGTGTCAACCCCCCTTGTGAACTGTGAGTTCCCGGCTAGCAGTGGCCACATCCACCCTGGGCGCCCTGCTGTGCCTGGACCAGAGCTGGTCTCACAGCATCCCCTACCCCACCGGGAGCTGCCAGTGACAATACCCTGACACCAGCCCTTTCAAAGGCCTCCTGGTAACTAGCACTGAAACACACCTATTTGGCCTGTTCTCAAAGAACTGCCCCGCGAGGCACTGCTGGGCAGGAAACAAACCCGCATCACCAATCAGGTCACAGGAGGAAAGGAGAGGCCAGGACAGAAGTGCAGGTTCCAACTTTGGGGAGGAATCCTTGGCATTTACATAGCAAACAACACCCAGGTGAGGCAGTATGTCAACAAGGCCTGGCTCAGCAGCTCCCCTGTCTTAGCATATTTTAAATGTTTGCCACATGCCAAACGTTAATATTTTAACGGCTGCGCATCGCTGGCAGGCGGACCAGTGTCCCGAACACAGTGTAAAAATTGAGTGATAAGAGCCTGGCTGTACGTGAGGTCAGTGGGGCATCCCCTGAGCCCCACCGGCCCTCCCAGTGTGTGTTGAATTGCTGCGAATGGGCAGGGTTCTCCTGGCCTGTATGACCTCGAGGCAGCTCCCAGGACCCTTCACAAGTCCCTATACTGGGAGGATGAAGTGCGTGGAGGGGACCACAAACTCAGTTCTAAGCCCAGCGGCAGTGGCCTCTGTCCGATTATTCAGATAGCTTTGGATATCTGAAATCCAGCAAGGGCTTTCTTGGGGGCAGGCGCAGAGGGGAATGAAAGTTCCCTCACTGATAGAATTCATCAATGAGATTAATTAATCCAGTGGCTCCCAATTACTGATATTCCTTAAAACAGAAAACACGTGGCTCAGGGGGAAGGTGGATGGCTACACTAAATATCGCGCCCAGTTTTCCTTTCTAAAAATGCACACAAGCGAGATGAACAATCAAAAAATCCCGTCTGCCGTATAAGACCTTTGGAAAAAACCCTCTCTGGCTAGAAAGTCTTAGAAGCTACCTGTTACTGCAGGCTTGGCCTCCAAACTCCTCTGTGAAGCAGCATGGGGATCACAATGACAATTACCTGTTAATAACAACAGCTAGCATTGATGAGCACTCACTAAGTTCTAGGCCAGCGGGTGGCTGTTTCTGTAAAGGGGGCAGATAAGAAATACTTCCAGCTTTGTGAGCCAGACTCAGTTGTACTGTTGTAGCCCCAAAGCAGCAGAGACACTCCTTATAGGAAAGAGTGTAGCTGTGTTCGTTTCTTTTTTTTTTTTTTACAAAAACAGGTGATAGGCCTGATTAGGTCCATGGGCTACAGTTTGCTGATTCCTCTTCCGGGGGCGGGGGTGTGCTAAGTGTTTTAGGGACATAATCTCATTCAATTTTCATAATAACCCTAGGAGATGGGTACTGTTTTTATACTCATTTTTGGAAATAAATTCAGGATCAGAGTTAGATTTCTTGCCCAAGATCATAAATTTAATATGCAGTGTGGCTGGAATGCAAACTAATTATATTGTTCTACTTAAAAGTCTTGTAAAAATAATAATACTCCTAGATGACATCTGCAGAGTGTTTCCTAGGAATCGGATACATTCTGATGTTTTTATTTAATCCTTATAACTCTATTATTATCCCTATTTTACAGATGCCAAAACTAAGTCCAGAGAGGTGAAATGACTCGCCCAAGGGCACATACTTTATCAGTGACAGAGATCTGAACCCAGGTGGTACAACTTCACAGCCTTGTGTCTTGACTGTTGAACTCTCCAGGCATTCTTTGAGGCAGGTCAGTGGATAGAAAGGTCCAGGGGTTTAGGCCTCTGCTATACCATTCCCTTATCACTGAAAACAATTTAAAATCCAACCCCGCCTCCCACCGTGCCCACCTATCCCCGCAATAGATCATGAGAAAAAAAAAGCCTACTGTGCTCTGTGGCCTTCTGGCCCTGAACACATGTGGGGTTTCCAAGGCAGAAAGGACTTGAAGTCTGGATATGAAAGTCCCAGCAGTCTGCCCCACCTCCCCTTCCAGGATGTATCAAGTCTCAGTCAATAGGTCCCTTCTGGTCCAGGCACTGGAGCCCTGGGTGGACCCTGGAGGGACAGAGGACCCGCCTGGCCCGCCGGTGCAGAGTTAGCAGGGAATAGGAGTCCCAGAATAGGAGTAGCCAGTGAGCGCCCGCCGCCCGCACACGCTGCTCAGAATGACACCCAGGCATCCAGGTACAGAGCAGATAGCAATTTTCCTTTCTACTTATTGGTACAAGGCCAGTCAGAGAGCCTGACAGGGGCCCAAACAAGCTGTCAGGAGCTTCTAATTAGGGCTGAACGGCATCAAGAGGGCGCACGCCCTCCAGCCTCACAATTAGCAGGACAAAGTGTCAGATAGGCTGAAAGACGAATGCCCGCAGTGGGGCTGGAAGGGGATGGGGGCGGGGAGCCAGGGGCTGAATCACTAGGTGGGCCGATCTCCCCTCTCCAGGGCTCCAGGAAAGCACTTGAATGAAGAGGGAAACGTGGAGCATATCCCTTGCACCTTCAAACTCCACTTTGACTCCTTCTGATGCCCCAAAGAATTCACTGAGCCCCAGGGAGGCAGCGAGTGGTGTTACGGTCCTGCACTTGAATCAGCCAAACCTAGATTCAAACCCGGGCTCTCCTGTCATCCAAATTCTAGTTTCCTCACTGACCTCGAGTGGGAGTTGTGAGAATTAAAGGAGAGAATGCTTTCCATGGGCTTAGCATAGCTCCTGACACGTAGTAAGCGCTTAAGAAAGAAATGGCCGCTCTTATGGTTACTGTTCCACACATTCACATTCACTAGCACCTAGTATATACGTTCAGCTTTTAATACATTGAATTTTCATCCTCAACAATGATCCGACATAGGCCTTATAATCTCCATTTTACAGATGAGGAAACTGAGGCTCGGAGGTGAAAGAACTTGATCAGAATCATACACCTGACAGGTGGCAGATTCTGGACTCACATGCTGAAGTTAACCATTGTAACCACAATAATTGCCACCACTTTTTGCACACTTATCACGCACCAAGCACTGTGCTAAGCCAGGTAGGTGATACTTCCCCAGACGATGCTCCAGCCGCTGGCCCAGGGCTGACCAGCCTGAAGAGCTAGAAAGTGCTTCTTTGCCCTGGGCTGAAATGTACCTCTCTTACTGTCACAGCCCATGGGTCCTGGGACTCCCCTTTGGAGATGTGCAGCCAGTCCACCCCCGATGATGTGCCAGCCCTCCGGGTGTCCAAGGACAATAATCACCCCTCCCCAAACTTATCTCCAATTACTTCAACCGTCCCTCAATGGCTGACATATTATTTAGTTAGTTATTACACTCAGAGGTGACTCCGCTCTCCTGACCCCCTGCCTTTCTGCCACGGCCTGCTTCATTTTGTCAATGTCCTTTGAAACACATGATCCTGTCTTTTTTAAACACATTTTGTCAACGTCCTTTAAAACACATGGTCAGTCCAGCTATGGACTGACCGGACTGTCACTGCCCAGAGCTCTCTTGGGAGCCTTGTCACCCTGTTGATTTAGGCTGAGACGCAGCCAATCAAACCTCTCTGAGTTTTCCAGACATGCTGGTGACAAACCTCTCACCTCATCCTGTCTCAATACTTTTATTCTAGAAACAGTACTTCCCATGTTTTCCTATTAGATTTCATCTCATATTCTGCCCATAATTCTAGTCCAATGAAATTGCTTTGTATCATGTTTCTTTCACAGCAAGGAGTTAAGAGCATACACTCTGGGGTCAGATGGCCTGGGAGTAAATCCTGGTTCTACAGCTTAATCTCTTTGTCCTCAGTTTACATATCTGTAAAATGGGAATAATGATATTACCTACCTCATTGGGATGCTGAAAAAATTAAATGTTAACACATGCAATGTGTTAGAACAAAGCCTGGAACATGGTAAGTGCTATACAGTATGAGCTATTATTTTTTATTACTATTATACAAGGTATTTATTACCCCCTTGTAGCTTTAGGTCATTCACAAATCTTATTTAGTATGTCCTCCACATCTTCACCCAAGTCACTGAGAACGCATCTTGGAAAGAACAGGGGGGGCCCCCACGTCCTGAGAACGTTCCCTCCAGATTGATGGCAATCATTAGGGATTCATTCCCCTTGGTCTTTGTTCTGTTACAAATGCTCCTCATTGGATACCATCCAGCTTGTCCACAGGGGTGCCATGAAAAGTTATGACAAGTGCCACACCAAAATCCTCTTCCTAGGTCCAGAATATTCTTTTGACCTACCCGTACTTCACAAAGGAAAAAGAGGTTTGTGTGTCTGGCACGGCCAGTCCTCAGTCAGCCCACCCAGCACTTCCCTTTGAGTCCACAGTCATCCACACCCCGTCTGTGTTAGAAGCTTGCCCGGGGCTGGTGCTGAGCCCCTCCGTGGACCATCTGCCGCCCTCTCTTGCCTTCTCCCTTGAAAAGCAAAGCAACATTTGCCTTTCTCCCCTTACGGCCCTCTCTCCAGGTCTGCCCAGGTCCCCAGGGAGGCCTGTGGTGATTCAGCAAGCTCACCCGAGCGTCTCCCCTCAGCGCCCACCAGTTGACCTCCTCAGGGCTCTGTGCCACCCTGGGCTCCCACAGACCAGGTCCTTCTTTCCCAGCCCAGCCATCCTTCTCTCAGACAGGGCTCTGCCACCTGCCCTCTAACTCCCATGAATGTCACACCATCTGCACCCATCGGCACACCTGTACCTCGTTCTTGCTACGAAAGCCACTTTTTAAAGTTCCTTCTTAAGGTCTTAACGTCATTTTTTCCCTCCCGTCTCACTTCATCTGCCGTTTAGCCCTCCTTACCCTTGCCATATGGGGAGCAATAGGTGGACCTCAAAGGCGCCTTCCTGTCTGTTGAGGCTGTGAATCCCTCAGAGGCTGGATATACGGTGCTGGGGCCACGGGGCAGCTTACCTGCACTCAGGCATCACCGCCGAGGGTGGGAGGAGGGAGAGACGCAGCCTGGAGCTGTCACACAGGCCTCATCTGCCTGCACACTGGGGATGTGCCACAGCTCCCCGCTCCGCAGGCCTTCCTGCTACTCTTTATTCATTAAAATGCTCAGATGCCGACTAACTTTATTTGCTCAGTATTTATTTCGCCAGCCTTGAAGCCAGAACAACAGGCAGCTTGATTGAAAGGTTGTCTGGTTTCATTGTCGCTCCTGTAAGTAATTCCACAGCCTCGGTGGAAATGGTATTTTATAACTCGCCAGAGCAGATATCCCTTAGTGAATTGGAATAGATATTCCTGTGTCACCTCAGCTGTCTTCTCCCTAATGCCCAGGCCTCTAGAACCACTGCCTGCCTCCCCAGCCCTACGGCACTGGGCTCCCCCAGGGGAGCTTGTCTCCCTGGAATGTGGCAGCCACACAGGCAGAGGAGACGTGGCCTAGAAATGCAGCGGGAGGGCTCCAGGTTAGACCTGGGCTCATTACAAGGGGTGAGACTCCGGAATGGAAACGTGGTGGGTGAGAGGGCGTGGAGAGGCAGAGGGACGGTGTGACTTCTCCTTCTCTGGACATCCCCAAAGGTCAGGCTGGCAGAGATGGCCCAGTCCTGCCTGGAAAAATGGCAAGCTAAGATGCGTTCTGGAGAGCATTAAAAATAGGAGGAGTCAGATTCCATCAGTACTTCCCCTGCCCTCCCACCAACTTTGACTACCCCCCACTAGGGAGTCCGAGAGGCAGAGCACTTCCCCAGGTACAGCTGGGCAGGGGTCTCCATGGGACGAGGCGGGCTGGGCCCTCCCACTGTATTCCCTTTGTCTGTCCCCTTGGAAAACAGAGGCTTATCGGGCAGAGCAGGCCTCTGTGCCTCGGGGACCCCAACAAGCTCAGAGTGTTTCCAGGACAGCCCCCCGCCCCATCTCTGAGCCCACAGCACCTCCTTGTGTGGGGTGGAGCGGGGGGGCTTTGGAAGGTGGGTGCAGAGCAGAGGAAGCTCCATCTTCTGCCCCCCGAGAGCCAATGGCGCCTCCGGTCGTGGCTCGGCAATCACCCTCTCTTTACTATTGTGACTAAAGCAAGTTGGGTGATTTATTTCCTACTTATCTTTCCTGTCTCCGCTCCCTGTCTGATCCGCACTGTTGAACGCACCAGAGTGAAAACAGATCCTCCGTTCCGATCAGCTGCTGTGGAGTCGAAAAGCGCACCCTCCTGCTGCCTTGGGGCACAGAGGTGTGCAGAAGCGGGGGAGACCCTCCTGGAGACTGGGCTGGCCCCAGACCCCAGCTTCAGCGGGCGGGAGGTGGGGTGTCAAGGCTCTGTGAGCCTCTGCAGAGGGAACAGGCCGCAGTTACGCTGAAAACAAAGCGAGCGGGTGGGTGGTAGCTGGGAGCCGGCCGCAGACAGTAGGCCTCACCTTGCAGCAGTGCCTGCCCCCAAGGCTTCCTGCAGTCCCGGCCTCACTCACTGCTCCCCTCACCTGTCCCAGGGTGCCTTGTGCTCCCACAGATGCTCCGGCTGGGCCTGACCTGCCAGCCCCACACGTTTCCTGCCTCGCCCCTGGGTCCACGTTGAGGGAACCGAAGAGACCCAGCCGTGCCTGACGTCCTCAGCCTGGGCTCCTGCAGCCAGGCTGGACACCCTCCCCGGGTGCACCACCCCCAGAGGGCACTGCAGCCCACAAGCCACGCCCCCACCCCTGTGAGGGTAGGACGGTATGGGGGTCCAGAGCATCGGCCCTGGGGCCAAAAGCCTGGGCAAACTGCTCGGCTTCCTTGAGTCTCAATTGCCCTATCTGTTAGAAGGGTAATGATACCCACTGTTGGCAGGATTAAATGAATCCATGTGCATCCGTGGGTGCTTTAGGAAGCGGTGTTTAAACCAATAAGCCAGTTCTTCCACGTGGGGGAAGGGAGAGGAGGGACATTACCTTGGGGGCCATTTGTTGTTGTTAGGATAGCAAAAATCACTTGGGTGACTTATTTATATTTATTTCATATTATATTTTGTATTTATTTATGTAAATATAAGGCCCCTGAGATGCTCCTGACCCAAGAAAAGGGTACATCAGGATGCTTTCTCTGTGTATTAGAAAGGCTGCCCCTCCAGGTGTACAGACTGTGGGAAGGTGGGCCATGTATAGGAGGAACTCGAGGCCCTTCTGGGAGGGAGGAGCCCAAGACTTCAACCCCTTCTCTGTAAGGTCTGAAGTTAAAGCTATCTGTTGTGTAAGCTAGGGCGGCACTGCAGAAGCTCTGATGGAAGGAGAACACCCTAAGAGCCACAACAGAGGACTCACAGTGAGGGAAGTGGGCAGCAGGGCTGGTGACCTGCTCAACCACCAGCATCAGAATGAGCTTTGGGAATAACGATGAGACCTCGACTTTGGATCCAAGGTGTGGGGGCCTCTGGACTTGTACGAGAGCTGGACCAGCAGCAGCAACCTGTATGAACAGGAGACCTTGGGCTAGCAGCCAAAGCAAAGCTTGGTGTATTGTACCCCAGTGGCATTCAGCCTGATGTCAGGCACACAGCATTCAGTAAATGTTGGTTCATTAATAATGAGGCTAGTTGGTATTCTTTGAATGTGTGCTATGTGCCAGCTAGTTCCATAGCTTTAACACTCATTGAATCATTTAATTCTAACAAAACTCTATTAAGTAGGTACTATTCTTACCTCCAACTTTATAAAGATACAGAGGCACAGAGAGGGTCAATAATTTACTCAAAGTCACACAGCTGGGATTCAAATCTAGCTTCACCATTATCATTGTCGACAGTAAAAGTTCTCTGTCTTCCCCCATTCCAACCACCAAGACCATGTCAACCCTTTGAAACACTGTGGATTAAGGGGATCCACAGATTACAGACAAGCCTCAGGAAAACAGCAGGTCAGTGCCCAAGGGCTGACAAGGATCCCAGCACCTTCCCTCTGCCCTTACCTCCCCCAGCACCCCAAGCAAAGCCCTCTCTCCAGAAAGGGTGGATTTACTTACGCTTTCTAGATTAGATGTGACTGCAGAGTTTAGCACATTACTTCTCCTGATGTATCTGCATTTTAACTTGGGACAAATTCTTAAGTCAAAGACATGAACCTCTAATGTTAGAATATCAGAGCCCAGTGAGGTGAGGGATTACAGCCAGGCAAACATTGGCAGGGATCAAGAGTCCCTTCATGCATGTATAGACATAGCCCATGTCAGAAGCAGAGCCTGGTCTGTTTGGAGAAGTTCATCCTGGCTTGTGCTGCAACAAGTCATGTGTAAAGAATGAAGAAGGGTGACAGCACAGGTGAAGGGGGTGGGGCTGGTAGTCCTACTGGGTCGGGGGGGTAGAGGGCCACTAGGGAAGGCTTCTACCCGAGATAATATCTGAGCCAACGCTTAAAGATGGTGGGCTCAGGGGATCATTCCCACTGTCATCAGTACACAGTCCATGAGCTAACATGGGAAAGAGGAAGCCAAGGGAAGGAGGATTCTTGAGGATGATTTTGTAGGACGGTCTGGGAAGAGGGAGCAGCGGTTTGTTGCTCCCAGGGAACACTGACATCAGAATAGTTACTTAATACTAGCAAACTGAATCCAGAAACACATAAGAAATGATTATATACCATGACCAAGCGGGATTTATCCCAGGAATGCAAGGCTGGTTTAACATTAGAAAATCAATTAATGTAATACACCACATCAATAAAATAAAGGAAAAAACCCACGTGATCATCTCAATAGACAGAAAAAGCAGTTGACAAAATCAACATCCCTTCACGATAAAAACACTCAACAAACTAAAAATAGAAGGAAATTTCCCCAACTGATAAAGAGCATCTACAAAATATCTAGACTTAACATCATATTTAATGGTGAAAGAGCAGATGCTTTTCCCCTAAGATCAGGAACAAGACAAGGATGTCTATTCTCAGCACTTCTATCAACATTGTACTAGAGGTTCTAGCCAGGGCAGTTAGGCAAAACAAAGAGATAAAAGATAAAAGGCATCCATATTGGAAAGGAAGAAATAAAACTATCTTCCTTCTATTTGCAGATGACATAATCCTACATAGAAAAAAAATCCCAAGAAAAATCCACTGAATGTTATCAGAACTAATAAATGAGTTCAGCAAGGTTGCAGGGTAAAAGATCAATACACAAAAGCCAATTGTATTTCCATACACTAGCTATGAACAATCGCATCAAAAAGAATAAAATACATAGGAATAAATTTAACAAAAGATGTGCCAAACATATACTCTGAAAAGTACAAATGTTATTGAAAGAAATTAAAGAAGACCTAACTAAATCGAAAGACATCCCACGTTCATAGACTGAAATACTTAATACTGTTAAGATGGCAATATTCCCCAAATTGTTCTACAGATTCAACACAGTCCCTATCAGAATTCCAGCTGGCTTTTTTGTAGAAATTCACAAGTTGGTCTTAGAATTAATAAAGAATTGGGAGGGACCCAGATTAACCAAAACAATCTTGAAAAAGAACAAAGCTGGAGGATTCACATTTCCTGATTTCAAAATTTACTACAAAGCTACAGGAAACAAGATGGTGTAGTACTGGCATAAGAATAGAAATTTAGATGAATGAAAAAGAAACGAGACTCCATAAATACTCTCTTACAATTAAGGTCAATTGATTTTTGACAAGGGAGCCAAGATCATTCAATGAAGAGAAAGAATAGTCTTTTCAACAAATGGTGCTAGGACAACTGGATATCCACATGCAAAAGAACGGAGCTGGCCCCCTACCTTATACCATATACAAAAAACCTGACTCAGATCAAAGATCTAAACTTAAGAGCTAAAAATATAAAACTCTTAGAAGAAAACATAGGGGTAAATCTTCATGACCCTTTGCCCATATTTTAATTGGGTTATTTGTCTTTTTATTATTCAGTGATAAGAATTCTTTATATATTCTAGATACGAGTCACTTTTCAGTATACAATTTGCAAATATTTTCTCCCATTCTATTTGCTGTCTTTTCCCTTTTTGATACTGTCCTTTGAAGCACAAAACATTGATGAAACCTGATTTATCTATTTCTCCTTTTGTTGCTTGTGCTTTGGGTGTCATATCTAAGAAACCATTGCCTAATTTCTCCAAAGAAAATATACAGTTGACCAATAAGCACATGAAAAGATGCTCAACATCATTTGCTGTGAGGGAAACAGAAATCAAAACCACAGTGAGATACCTCTTCACACCCGTTAGGGTGGGTGTTGTGCTAGACAGAAAAATGACCCTCCAAAGATGTCCACCACTCTAATCCCTGGAACCTGTCAATATGTTACCTTACATGGCAAAAGAAATATTGCAGATGCAAGTAACTCAAGGACCTTGAGATAGAAGAGGAGCTTGGATTATCCATGTGGGCCCAATGTCATCACAAGAATACTTTTAAGTGAAAGAGAGAGGCAAGAGGGCCAGAGTCAGCAAAGGAGAGGTGATAACAAAAGCAGAGGTCAAAATGATGTCCTCGCTGGCTTTGAAGCCAGAGGGGGCCACAAACCAAGAATTACCGACAGTCTCTAGAAGCTGGAAAGGTCAAGGAAACAGATTCCCCCCCTAAAGCCTCCAGAAAGAATTCAGCCCTGCCAACACCTTGACTTTAGCCCCATGAGATCCATTTCAGACTTCTGACCTCCAAAACTGTAAGATAATAAATGTCTGTTGTTTAAGTCAATTTGTTACAGCAGCAACAGGATACCAAGACAGCTGCAGTAAAAAAGTCAGACAATAACAAGAGTTGGCAAGGACATGGAGAAATTGGAACCTTCAAACACTGCTGGTGGGAGTGTAAAATGGTGCAGCTACTTTAAAGGATGGTCTGGCAGTTTCTCAAGAGGAAAACAAAGCATGACTGTATGACCCAGCAATTCTACTCCTAGGTATCCATCAAGAGAAATGGAAATACGTGTCCATGTGAAAACCTGTATATAAACGTTCACAGCAGCATTTTCATCATAGCCAAAAAGTGGAAACAAATCAAATGTCCGTCAGTGGATGAATGGATAAAAGAAAATATGAATTCATGCTACAACATAGGTGAACTTCAAAAACATGCTCAGTGAAAGAAGTCAGATGCAAAAGGCCACATACTGTATGACTGCATTTGTGTGAAATGTCCAGAACAGGCAAATCTAAACAAGTACAGATTAGTATTTGCTGAGGTCAGGGTGTGCGTAGGAGGGGGAATGGGGAATAACTAATAATGGAGAAGGGGTTTCTTTTTAGGGTGATGTGGTGATGGTTGTCCAAAGCTGTGAATATACTAACACCATTTAATTGTACACTTTATCATTGTAAATTGTATGGTATGTGAATTATATCTCAGTAAAACTCTTATTAAAAAAAAAAAAAAAGACTGCCTACCCTGTCCTACCTTAGGGAAGTAGTTAAGCATGGAAAGATCCCTGAGATCCACTTTAGCAAACCTAGTCCAGTAGAAAAATCTGTAGCCCTCTGGTTTACCAGAGTTGTGATTCCAGGGCAGGGTAGGTGTTGCCCTCCCATGGCCCAAGGTCCCCAACATGGACATTGGAAAACCATCCACAAAGACCCCTGTTTATCTGGCCAGCTAGTCTCCCACTGTTCCAGCCTCACAGCACACAGGGCATAATTCTGAACTACTGAGGTTGTCTACACACCCAGGCTGCCCCTTCTCCCTGGAAGCCTCCTTTACCCAACTCTTACACATCCTTCAAGACCCCACTCAGGTGAAACTTCCCTAAGTGACCACCCTGAACCTCAGAGTCTGGGCAATTTGCCCTCCCTCCTGCTTCCCCAGGCTCCCCAGCTCCTTGAAGATACCCTTCCCATCATTTAACATCACAATAAATACAACCATTTCATGTCCCTGTCAACACAGCTTTCAAGCTCCTTGAAGGTAAAAGCCATCTCTTATTTGCCTTTGTAGCATTAGTATCTAGAGCGTCTGGCTCACAGTAGGTGCTCAGTAATGTGGATTAAACAGCCTGACAGGCCATTTTTCCAGCCTGAACCTGGGAAGACCCAGCTGGACACACAGCAGTGGGGAAGGTAAAGCATCAGGACTGGAGGGAGAAGAGGGGGGCACTCAGCACAGCCCACACAAGGCCTGGATGGGGTGTCATCCTCCGCTCCCTCTCAGCAGGTACCCTCTGTGCTCAACGGCCTCCTTCTCCTCCAGCTGTCATCCAGCCCCAATGTCAGAGCCGCTACCCCTCCCAGGAATAGTTACATACAACCAGCTGACTCGAAGACTAAAGAGCTTTGGAAGGAAGAAAAGAAGAACACTGACTGAGCATCTCCTGTGTGCAGGTCCTGTGCTGGAAACTTTCACATAGATTATATACTTTATTCCTCAAAAGAAACAAGTATCATTATTTCTCATTGTTCCAGATACAGAAACGTGCCCAGTTACCAGTAGGGGCAGGGGGCTGCAATATAGGGGTGGGGGAGTGGGAGATAAACTACTGGGTGTGAGATAGGCTACAAGGACATACTGCACAACATGGGGAATAGAGCTAATATTTTGTAATAACTGTACATGGAGTGTAACCTTTAAAAATTGTATAAAAAATTTAAAAATAAATTTAAAATATAATTTAAAAATTAAAAAGAAATCTTAAAACAGTTTGAACCAATTTCAATTTTAACATATATTAAAATTCTTTTAACTTTAGCCATTTTGACACCAACCCCATCATTCTTAACTAATTTAAAAAAAGAAAGGAAGGAAGGAAGAGGGAAAGAAAGAAAGAGAAGAAGGAATAAAGGAAGAAAAGAAGGAAGGAAAAGGGAGGGGGGAGGGGG
>NW_021703784.1:14466838-14469934 GCF_005190385.1 Monodon monoceros | reverse complement strand
GGGGAGGGGGGAGGGGAGGGGGGGGGGGGGGGGGGGAGGGGGGAGGGAGAAGTGTGCCCAAGATCCCACTGATAGTGACAAGCAGGACTGGAATTTAAATCTAGGTGTTCCTGGTCCTAAGGACCCTGCTCCCCTATTTCACACACAAAGACCTCTTTTTGGTTCTGTTATTAACAAGCTCTGTGACCTGAGGGGGGAGATCACTCCTCTGGCCCCAGTTTCCTCCATTATAAAAAAGAGGAGTGTACGTGACCTCTAAGGCCCCATCCAGCTCTGACACTGACTGTTGGATGAATGGTGGAATTTCGGTGACCGTGAGGGGTCCTGAGGATAGAGCACTGAACTTGCCCAGAACTTCTCAGACCACACACGGAAAGTCAGCTCAGCCCACATCAAACCTAGCACCCAGACAGGAAGAGCCAGGGCCTGGGTCCCTTCCCAAGGTCTGTGGGAGGCAGCTGGGGTTGCTCTCAGCTCTTTTGGAAAGTGCACGGTGACTGCCCAGCTTCCTTGGGAGCCAAGCATGAAATCCGGAAAAAGCCAGGAATTATTATTATCATTATTAGTTATTATTGCATGTAAATTGTGCATGACTAACTCCGAAGGAGGGGCACACTTTCTTTTTCCAGATCCTTCAATCATCGGTATGATAATAATAAAAAAAATTATGTGCTTCAAAACATGCCCCCAGCACTGCCCTATGTTTTCTTCTAACGGTTCCCAGAGCTTCCAAGAGCCGCATTTAAATAAAATGAAGCAATTATTTAGTCTGCAATTAAAGATCGCAGCGATTTATTTATTTATTTTGCGGTACGCGGGCCTCTCACTGTTGTGGCCTCTCCCGTTGCGGAGCACAGGCTCCAGACGCGCAGGCTCAGCGGCCATGGCTCACAGGCCCAGCTGCACCACAGCATGTGGGATCTTCCCGGACCGGGGCACGAACCCGTGTCCCCTGCATCGGCAGCCGGACTCTCAACCACTGCGCCACCAGGGAAGTCCAATCGCAGCGATTTATTTTTAAGTAGGAATATCATCACTAGGGGTGAACTAGCAAGAAAGGAGGACAGGAAGGGCTGTGGCCGAAGTGGGGGCAGGGAGGAGAAGCAGGGACCAGGGACAGCCAGGCTGGGGTGGGCAGGGAGCGGGGGAGCCGCTGACTTGCCAGAGGCTTTCAGGCCCAGCCCTTGGGAAACTCAAAATGAGTGGATGGGGAACTGGGAGTGGGGTCCATGGCCCTGCGAAGCCTGGGAAACCCGAGCAGCCAGCCCTTCCTTCTGTGTCATGAAACTCCTGTTGAACATGCTTTAAAATGTTCACCATCTGGGCCTCGCGCAGTGCCTGGCACACAGTAGGCTCGCTACAAATCACCAACGAATGGTAGAAGAGGCAGAGATCTGGACCCGCACGCCCTCGCTCAGAGGCGCCAGGTGGGGCTCTGTAGGTGTAGGCTCGCTCTTCATGGGTAGCTGCTCTCTACAAACGGCTGCTGCGTCCCCCTGAGCATCGGGGTGGTAGACTCAGGTGGTGGCAGGCTACTTGGCTGACGACTAAAGGATTACAGGTAAACTGCCAGTGACTGTTGCCCTAGTCCCAGTCACACGGTCCTCAGGGGAAAGCAGTCTGGCACGTGGTCCCTTGACAAGTCCTGGAAGGAAGTGTGCAGCTGGGGAGGGGACAGGGAGAGGGGGTGGGAAGAGAGCCCTCCTAGGTCTTGGGATTCTGGAGCCAACTGTATGAGTCTTCCCTTTTGCGGGACCATCTGGAAAAGTCACCTCTTCTCCAACCTCCCCAAGCCACTACCCAGACAGTCCCTGCAGCTGTGGGGACATCCCCAAAAGGCACAAACTGATTTACTTGGCGCTGAGGTGAGGAGTCTTTCCCTCGCAAGCAACACCACTTAAGGGATGGGGAAGCCAGCGGCGGGACGGGTGTGGAGAGAGGAAAGGCCAGCTGGAGCCCCCCCTCCATCTCTGAGACACCTGAGGTCCTCAGAAAGCCCTGCTTGCCCCTCTCCCTCCCTCACCCTGGTCGCTCTCACTTCCTGAACTCACCTCCCCAGCCCGGGCTCGCCCATTCCTAGCCAGCGCCGAGCTCTCCGTGGACCTGGGTCACCTCCGACTCTTCCTCCCACTCCGCCTGGCCGACTCCTACTCCTGTTTTGAAGCCCCTGCCTCATGCGCAGTTCTGCAGAAGTCTTCTGGGAAGCCCACCCCTCCACTCCTTTTCTCTCCCCATGAGCCCTTCCTCCTGGGCGCTTGTGTTTGGTTAACATCTGTTTCCTGCTCTCTTCTGTAAGCTCTGTGGAGGCAGGCACATGACTGTTTTGCTCTGTAAATATTTGCTGAGTAAATGATTCGTGGGTGGAGAGATGGCACGGGGAAGGGGAGGGGGAGGGGAGAGGACACGGCTTAGGAGGGCAAGCTTGGGGCTGAGCTTTGGAGACTTAGGACTCAGACATATGACAACCCGCAGGAGACGGGGCATGGTGGAGCTGCTGTGTGGCCCCCCCGGGTGGCTGGTCACCTTTCCATGAGAAAGCCCGGGGTCTGGGGACTATTTAATGGGAATCCAGGTCACACTGCAGAAGGCACTTCACCGCCCCACGTCAGTCCACACAGGGGGCTCCTCCCGAGGGACCAGGACCACACTGCGTACCTGGGGAGGCGGAGGGTGGGGGAGACGGACTGTCTGGGTCCCACAGGGCATCCCTTCCCAGGAGCTCCCAGCCCCCACTGGGAGGCCAGGGAGGAAGGAGGCCGACGGGGACAACTCTCCCTGGATACGCCAAGCGCTGCGTCCAGGTCATGAGAACACCAGAGGCAGAGACACGATGTTAGTTTCCAAAGGACTTTCACATTCGTTACCTTATTCCAAAGCTCAAAGGGCCTGTATTACTACCCTCATTTTATAGATGAGAAAACTAAAGCTCGGAGAAGCTGAAACGTTTGCTCAAGGTCACACAGGGGAAAGGGGCAGATCCAAGACACCTGCCCCTGGAGAGAGAGAGAGAGAGAGAGAGAGAGAGAGAGAGAGAGAGAGAGAGAGAGGGGTGTGTGTGTGTGTGTGTGTGTGTGTGTGTGTGTGTGTGTGTGTGTG